>NC_136963.1:3203897-3287629 GCF_032717465.1 Coenobita brevimanus | reverse complement strand
AACAGAACCCTCCGCCCAAACCTAAGCCGCCGCCTCACCAGCCACCTACAGAGCCGACTCCTACTGTGCCCAGGGCTTAGCCGCAGAAAAACGCCCCAACCCCAAGGAACAAGGCAACCTGATTACCATTAATCCTTGGGAGTTCACGGCCTGCGGTCGCACCTGCCCCCTGCACGACATAAGAGAACAGCTGAAGGCAAGCAGGCGCAGAAACTTTCACCAGGGGCGCAAGAAAGACTCCTCCTTAGACGACGACGCCCCGGAAGACGACGCACCGCCAATACTCTACCCGGGACCGGACGACGACGAACACGATGACCACACCCAACCTCAGCAGATGGATTTTCAGGCCCGCCCCCGCACCTCCCCACGGTGGAGGGGGCCACCTCACACAGCTACAGACCCCCAGTCTACAAGATTTGGCTGAACGGGGTCAAGGCACGATTGCTGGTAGATACGGGAGCAGCCAGATCGTGCCTCTACTCCCACTTCTACTCCCGCCACACCTCTGCTTTCGGCCCCCTTCTCCTCACTTCAGACAACCTCGTCGACACGGAGGATGGCCCCATGCCTACCCGTGGGGAAACACGGGCCCCTCAAACCAACACTAACCAACGAGTACCCACCAACCACCTATTAATCATATTCGATTCGACATATATTCAATATGATGGATATCTTGGGCTGGACCTCCTCCAAAAACTTCCTGTCACCATTGACTGCCATCATCGCTCCTCCACTTCAGTCCAGCCTGCCCCAACCAAGCATCAATTAACAAGAGAAAAAAATCTGGTAGAAGAAAAAAGAACACCACCCTCCCCACACCACGCAGACACACACAACCCCCGAACAGTCACCTGCCCCAACCCACCTGTACATATGACCCCAACCCAACCTCACTCAAGCCTCACTTCATCCCCCTCCATCACCACCCCCCACTACACATCGTCTGGACCCCTCCCCAACTTTTCCTGCCACTATCGCCTCCTCAATCACCATTCCACCCCACCACGAAGCTTGGGTAAAACTTAACAGACCTTCAGGTACCTCCGTCCTCTTCTCACCATCCATACCCACCGGAACATTCTCCTGTTTAGCATCCCCCACCTTCCTCCCGCCACATGCCCATGACATCCATATCGCTAACCTCGCCACAACCCCACTAACCCTACCACGAGAACTCATCATTGGCGACATGGAAGAAGCAGAACCATGCCAAGCACCCCCCCCCCGATCATTCCACTCTCCCCGACCTACCATCACATCTATCCCCTTCCCAAACCAACAGCCTCCGACAACTCCTCCTGGACTTTCAGGACCTATTCTCCTCCGGCCCAACCGACCTTGGCCACACTACCTATCTCAGCCATGAGATACACACGACCGGACCTCCAATTCGCCAACCATCACGACGAAAAAATCCAAACCAACAGGCAGAAGAAGACCGGCAGGTCCAGGATATGCTCGATGTCGGCGTTATCTCCAATTCCACTAGCCCATGGTCCTCACCTGTTGTACTCGTGTGAAAGAAAGATGGGACTATGCACTTTTGCATTGATTACCGCAGAGTCAACGATGTCACTATCAAAGGTGCTACGCCCTTACCCAGGATCGACAACTCGCTTGACTCCTTACATGAGTCGACCTGGTTCTCTACCCTAGACCTGCAATCAGGCTATTGGCAAGCCCCTGTACACCCTGACGACAAGCCCAAAACCGCCTTCTCAGCATCGAACGGGAAGCATTATGAATTCAACATTCTTCCCTTCGGACTCTGCAACGCCCCTGCCACATTCTCCTGCCTGATGGAGTCAGTTCTCAGCGGACTAACCTGGGAGACTTGTTTGGCGTACCTGGACGATGTCATCATTTTCAGTCATACCTGGGCCGACCACCTCCACCGCCTCAAACAAGTTTTCCACAGTATCCGCCAAGCAGGGCTCAAACTGAAACCGACAAAGCGCGTCTTGGCCGAGAGATCAGTCTCTTTCCTTGGACATCTGATTAACGCTGAAGGCATCTCCCCTGACCCAGAAAAACTACGTGCGATCGCCCACATTCCCCTACCTCGTGACGTACACGAAACTAGAGCCTTCCTAGGCCTAACAACATACTACAGGCGGTTCATCAAAAGATTTGCAGATATCGCCAAACCCATACAAGACCTAACAAAAAAAGGCGAGCCGTTCGTATGGACCGAACCAAGAAAAACTGCATTCACCACCCTCAAGTCCAAGCTAACCTGTGCCCCCATCGTCGCTTTCCCAGATTACAACCTCCCATTCCGCCTGTATACCGACGTATCACTCATCGCCATAGGGGCTGTCCTTGAACAAGTGCAAAACGGCCGCAAACATATCATCGCCTGTGCCAGTCGCACCCTAAATCCTGCAGAAAGAAACTACGCGGCCACCAAACGAGAGTGCCTGGGAATCATCTGGTCCCTCGATTACTTCCGCTCCTACATCTTGGGCACCCATGTGATAGTCATTACGGACCACCAATCCCTACAATGGTTACGTCAGTCAAACACCACCAACGCACAACTCATACGATGGCGAGAAACACTCGAGGAGTATGATTTCGAGATCTCATACTGACCAGGCAAACTCCACACAAAGGCCGACGCCCTGTCCCGTCTACCAATCAATGCAATCTCAACAGAGCCAGACCTAATCCAAATGTGGCACAACAAACAACGCCCTACCTGGATCCCACCGAACACATTCGCTAAACTCCACCCACATGGCGAGCACCTGTTCGATCCCAACAGACACATCGTCCTAAGCCCCACCACCGCCCACGACACTATGCTACACCTCCACGCCCATAACGGCATCCACCTGGGAACTAAAAAACTCCTACAAGTCTTTACCGACATGTACTGGACACCTAACCCATCCACCATTGCCAAGAACATCATACAATCCTGCCGAGCCTGTGCTTTAGGAGAGGACTTCACCCGTACACCCGGCCCTTCAGGAAAATTAACAGCGCAGAAACCCTTGCAACTACTTTCCTTAGACGTCGTCAGCCCCCTCACACCCAAAGCAGGGTACAAATACATAATCACATTCGTGGATGTGTATTCAAAGTTTATCATCGCATGCCTCGCCAAAGATCACAGTGCAGTATCAGTTGCCGACGCCTCCACCCGCCATGTCTTCCCGTATTTTGGTATTCCCCAAGCACTGCACTCAGATAATGCCCCAGAATTCACTGGCAAGGTCTGCGAAGAACTGGCAAACATATTTGGATACCACATCTCCCACTCATCCCCCTACTGGCTCCGAGGTAACAGCATCTGCGAGAGGAGCCATCGCTCCCTCATGAACCAGTTCCGCACATGCTTTATGCAAACAGGGAATGAAGACTGGCCTGCCCACGTCAAGATTATCCAATGGGGTTTAAACACATGCCCACGAGAAGACAGTATAACTCCACATGAAAGAGTTTTGGGGGAAACTCCACTACTAATACCACTCCACCACCAATTACAGCCACCCACCCCACCCTCCACTACCGAACTTCTCCACCACCTGAAACGCCGCCTCCAACACCTACACACTCAACAAGACCTGGCGCCGGACACGAATCACTCCAACCCATACAAACGTGGTCAGTCCGTGGTCGTTGCACACCTGCCCGCCCCCTCCAAAACCTCCCCCCGATTTAATGGACCCTTCAAAATTATTCGAGTACCCAACCCATACCAAGTCATCATCGATCAACAGGGACAACACCGCACATACCGAAATCGCCATGTGCGACCCTTCCACCCACCCAACACTGACCACCCTCCCGCCCGGCCAACCTGCACCTCTTCCTGCACACCTGTCCATCCCGACCTTTCTGGGAATTACCCTCCAGGCTCCTACTCCTACTCCTTCTCACCCCCTCCCTCCACCTCACCTACAACCAGCCCACCCCCCGACACACCACCACCACCGCCCGAGACCGCCACCCCTCCACAACTCACAACTCACCTCCCTAACACCTGTCCACCCACCGCCTCCTGACCCACACCGCCCCCACCGCCCACATCACCACCACCGCCCAAAGCCACCACCTCTGCAGACCTCACCACTCACCACCCTACCATCTGCAAACCCACCACACACCTCCCCCTTGACCATTCTCATTATACGCGCCACACCGCACCCCCACTCGCCTCCCCCCCTAACAGCCGCACGCCCTCACAACCACCACGTGCACAACCACCCTCACCACCCACACCAACCCTCACTACCACCACCACCAGATCAGGACGCCTCTCACGCCCACCCTTGAGATACACCCCATCACCACTGCCCATCGCACTCCCATCCCAACACCCACCACCACCACATACCCCCCCCACCCCAAACACCTCCCCCATAACCGTCCCCCTCCACCAAGCATGATGGAATCTTCCCAGGTCCCAATTCCCTAAAGGACAACTCTCCTCCCACTGAACCATTCCCCATAAAATCACCAATTTCCCGTTACTCTCCAGCATTCAGCTTTCATCTCCTCACTAGGCACCATTCCCCGAGATGAAGGTGACGAGAGTACACTGGCTACCCCACGACCGCCCACATGCCAGAATCCGAGACACCCACCACCTTCTCCGACTCCTACGCCGGACCGACCATCCATCCTCCCTCCGGCTCACTCTCAACCCCATCAGGAGCCTAACACCTTCACCACCCACTGGGTCAGCCTCATCCAACACCTCACCCCGGCCCACCAGACATCCACCTCCACCACCTACCACCTCCAGTCACGGGGTCGTGACTTTTACAACGTGGAGGGTGGTAAAATGCCCGCCGTGCCCGCCACCGGACCTCCCACCACAACCCCCCCCCCCCCACCACCGGGCCGCCACCACACCACCACCCCAGGAGGACACAACGGTGGGGTTAGTGACCCCAATCAAGAGGGTCACCAGGACACTACGGTCCTGGGCCCTACTTCCCCGCAACTGCCCCAACACCAGGTGACCGGGGAAAGGCAAATACCTTGCGGGCGGAACAACTGTCGTCAGAAAAGGGGTGGGACTGAACTAGCTTCAGTCCCAAGTAACACCGTATTGACGGCAATTGTTACACCCTCTAGGGCAGGAGGCCAAGGGCAGGAGGCCAAAGGCTACGGCCTAATAAAGTGTACGACGGTAAGGCGACCCAAGGCTCCGGCTTTAGTACACCTCAGAGAGAGAGTTGCCCCAGTGCATCCCTCTTCTTCTGTTCTCCCCTACAGGAGCAACAACACGCCAACGGTCTCTATACGTGGCGGGGAAGGAGCGGCCTTGTACGCCCTTCAGTTGCTTCTGGTCTGAAAGATCAGCTCCTGGCTACGGCCAGAGTACGTACCAGGGTAAAGAGCCCCTGCTATCGTACGTGTAGCTTTTCCCTACTACGGGAGCAACACCGCGCCGACGGTCTCTATACGTGGCGGGGAAGGAGCGGCCTTGTACGCCCTTCAGTTGCTCTCTGTAAGATGGGTAGGCATCCTGCTCCTGCCGGGGCACGTACCAGGGTAGAGAAGCCCCTGAAGGTAGCCTCAGTACGTACTGGAGAGAGTGTGGCCTCTGTGCCCCTCACTCCGGCTTGTCCACTACTATGGGAGCAACACCGCGCCGACGGTCTCTATACATGGCGTGGAAGGAGCGGCCTTGTACGCCCTTCAGTTGCTCCTTGTACGCCGGGTAAGCTCACAGCCACAGCCAACATACGTACCAGGGTAAGACGACCCAAGGCCCCAGCCTCAGGACGTACCAGAGAGAACACGAGTGACGTGAGTCCTTCTCCAGCCTCCTCCTCCTGTGGGAGCCCTTCGTCACCACCTGGGAATATAGCCCCAAAGGTGATACTAGAGTGGTGGCAAGGCCCAATATCGGACCTACCTCCCACGCCTGGGAGATCCTTCTTCCTGCTCGAGTCCCGAAGGAGAAGCTGCCGCAGCCCAGCACTGTTGGCCCCTCTCCCCCTAGGCGCCCGCAGTCCCAGGACACCCAGGCCAGTCCCACCGGCTCCCGACGAAGGCGACCCCGGCTCCCTCACTCCACGGAGCCAGAGACGACAGGCCCGACTACTCAGGCTGTTCGGCCCCAGTCCCGAGGGCCACCTCCCAGGTCGAGGCCCCCAGAGAGGAGGGCCTCCCTGTACCACACCGACGAGTGTGACCCGGGCAGTGACTCCCCTGTGGGTAATCCCTTGCCCTCTGCAAGTCGGGTCCCCCTAGGGCTCTACCCTCACGCCCTTGTCACGGAGTGAACATTACCCAGAAGATACAGGTAAATAGTGATTCCCCTTGTGTCGAGAACAAATCGGGGAAGAGAACAGTGAACAGTGACTAAGTGAAGAACAGTGCAGTTACCAATAGTCCAAAAGAACTCAGTGTCGGCAGGACAGAGAATGAACCTTAGAGTAATTATCCAAGTCCCCCAATAAAAGAACTTTCTGTGGACGCATAAGGCTAGGGTGCACGGCCCGGTCAAAAGCTTGAGTGTGAGTGTCGCCGTGACCAGGTGACTGTGTCAAGTGTCGCTATCCTCACCCTATCTTATTTATAGTAATATTTCCCCTACAGACTCCCAATCTTGTTTATCCCCTTTGTGATCAGTTCAGTGTATATCCTGACTAAAAGTGACACATAGACAATACCATATATAATTCAAGATATCCCTGTATGAACATTGTAGTGTGTACTGAGTATAACTATATTTTGTGGTGCTGAATATTAACTCTGTGTCTCTGTTCCCCTGTATCTCAAATATCACTCCCTGTCGTATTGTAACGGTTAGAATTAAGGTAATAGATGTGTTAAGGTGTACTGCCTGGTTTTTATGTCCTGTTCCCTTGTTGATGCCTTACTTCCGGTCTAGAAGGAGGACCCTGCTTCAGTCGCTAGTGTTTTTAAGACGAGAAGTCGCCTTAAAAACACCAGCATAACACTGGTGACAAGCAGTGGTTCTGGATCCGAGTAAAAGCACGGAGGAACGATTAAAGGAAATTTGCACAATGGCAGCCAAACCGTGCATCCAATTGCCGAGATTCAACCCGGACCAATGTGACACTGAAGTATATTTAGATATGGTCAAACCCCTCCTAGACATAGGGTTCGACTCGGACAGAGAAAAAATTGCAGTCACATTGCCTAACCTGGGAACAATAATTGCCACTGTCGCACCAAAAATCGTCCCAGAACTGACATGGGACCAATTCTCACAAATCGTGAGACAGGCTTTCACGCCATCAATAGGCAGAGTTGTCGCCCTCTTTCAACTCTACGCCCTCACCTACGACGGTAACCTAGATGACACATTCGTCCAGGCTCGGCGCCTCGTCAGCGCCGCTTATCCCGAGGCAGCTACAAATGCCCGAGATATACACACATTTAATGCCCTGCTGAG
Organism: Coenobita brevimanus; assembly: GCF_032717465.1. Classification (NCBI taxonomy): domain Eukaryota; kingdom Metazoa; phylum Arthropoda; class Malacostraca; order Decapoda; family Coenobitidae; genus Coenobita; species Coenobita brevimanus. The sequence goes on along the minus strand of NC_136963.1, from coordinate 3,280,236 downwards.
GATTCTCCCTAGCACAGTCAGGGAGCACTTCTCGATCTATGATCCCTCAGGGGACATGGACCAACACCTGCAACTCGTCAGAAGTCTCCTCGCCGCCTGTCCCATACCACAACCACTCCACGCGTGACAAGATTCCTGACGAAACAGAACCCTCCGCCCAAACCTAAGCCGCCGCCTCACCAGCCACCTACGGAGCAGACTCCTACTGTGCCCAGGGCTTAGCCTCAGAAAAAACGCCCCAACCCCAAGGAACAAGGCAACCTGATTACCATTAATCCTTGGGAGTTCCCGGCCTGCGGTCGCACCTGCCCCCTGCACGACATAAGAGAACAGCTCAAGGCAAGCAGGCGCAGAAACTTTCACCAGGAGCGCAAGAAAGACTCCTCCTTAGACGACGACGCCCCGGAAGACGACGCACCGCCAATACTCTACCCGGGACCGGACGACGACGAACACGATGACCACACCCAACCTCAGCAGATGGATTTTCAGGCCCGCCCCCGCACCTCCCCACGGTGGCGGGGGCCACCTGACACAGCTACAGACCCCCAGTCTACAAGATTTGGCTGAACGGGGTCAAGGCACGATTGCTGGTAGATACGGGAGCAGCCAGATCGTGCCTCTACTCCCACTTCTACTCCCGCCACACCTCTGCTTTCGGCCCCCTTCTCCTCACTTCAGCCAACCTCGTCGACGCGGGGGATGGCCCCATGCCTACCCGTGGGGAAACACGGGCCCCTCAAACCAACACTAACCAACGAGTACCCACCAACCACCCATTCATCATATTCGATTCGACATGTATTCAATATGATGGATATCTTGGGCTGGACCTCCTCCAAAAACTTCCTGTCACCATTGACTGCCATCATCGCGCCTCCACTTCAGTCCAGCCCGCCCCAACCAAGCATCAATTAACAAGAGAAAAAAATCTGGTAGAAGAAAAAAGAAGAACACCACCCTCCCCACACCACGCAGACACACACAACCCCCGAACAGTCACCTGCCCCAACCCACCTGTACATATGACCCCAACCCAACCTCACTCAAGCCTCACTTCATCCCCCTCCATCACCACCCCCCACTACACATCGTCTGGACCCCTCCCCAACTTTCCCTGCCACTATCGCCTCCTCAATCACCATTCCACCCCACCACGAAGCTTGGGTAAAACTTAACAGACCTTCAGGTACCTCCGTCCTCTTCTCACCATCCATACCCACCGGAACACTCTCCTCCTGTTTAGCATCCCCCACCTTCCTCCCGCCACATGCCCATGACATCCATATCGCTAACCTCGCCACAACCCCACTAACCCTACCACGAGAACTCATCATTGGCGACATGGAAGAAGCAGAACCATGCCAAGCACCCCCTGATCATTCCACTCTCCCCGACCTACCATCACATCTATCCCCTTCCCAAACCAACAGCCTCCGACAACTCCTCCTGGACTTTCAGGACCTATTCTCCTCCGGCCCAACCGACCTTGGCCACAGTACCTATCTCAGCCATGAGATACACACGACCGGACCTCCAATTCGCCAACCATCACGACGAAAACATCCAAACCAACAGGCAGAAGAAGACCTGCATGTCCAGGATATGCTCGATGTCGGCGTTATCTCCAATTCCACTAGCCCATGGTCCTCACCTGTTGTACTCGTGTGAAAGAAAGATGGGACTATGCACTTTTGCATTGATTACCGCAGAGTCAACGATGTCACTATCAAAGGTGCTACGCCCTTACCCAGGATCGACAACTCGCTTGACTCCTTACATGAGTCGACCTGGTTCTCTACCCTAGACCTGCAATCAGGCTATTGGCAAGCCCCTGTACACCCTGACGACAAGCCCAAAACCGCCTTCTCAGCATCGAACAGGAAGCATTATGAATTCAACATTCTTCCCTTCGGACTCTGCAACGCCCCTGCCACATTCTCCTGCCTGATGGAGTCAGTTCTCAGCGGACTAACCTGGGAGACTTGTTTGGCGTACCTGGACGATGTCATCATTTTCAGTCATACCTGGGCCGACCACCTCCACCGCCTCAAACAAGTTTTCCACAGTATCCGCCAAGCAGGGCTCAAACTGACACCGACAAAGCGCGTCTTGGCCGAGAGATCAGTCTCTTTCCTTGGACATCTGATTAACGCTGAAGGCATCTTCCCTGACCCAGAAAAACTACGTGCGATCGCCCACATTCCCCTACCTCGTGACGTACACGAAACTAGAGCCTTCCTAGGCCTAACAACATACTACAGGCGGTTCATCAAAAGATTTGCAGATATCGCCAAACCCATACAAGACCTAACAAAAAAAGGCGAGCCGTTCGTATGGACCGAACCAAGAAAAACTGCATTCACCACCCTCAAGTCCAAGCTAACCTGTGCCCCCGTCGTCGCTTTCCCGGATTACAACCTCCCATTCCGCCTGTATACCGACGTATCACTCATCGCCATAGGGGCTGTCCTTGAACAAGTGCAAAACGGCCGCAAACATATCATCGCCTGTGCCAGTCGCACCCTAAATCCTGCAGAAAGAAACTACGCGGCCACCAAACGAGAGTGCCTGGGAATCATCTGGTCCCTCGATTACTTCCGCTCCTACATCTTGGGCACCCATGTGATAGTCATTACGGACCACCAATCCCTACAATGGTTACGTCAGTCAAACACCACCAACGCACAACTCATACGATGGCGAGAAACACTCGAGGAGTATGATTTCGAGATCTCATACTGACCAGGCAAACTCCACACAAAGGCCGACGCCCTGTCCCGTCTACCAATCAATGCAATCTCAACAGAGCCAGACCTAATCCAAATGTGGCACAACAAACAACGCCCTACCTGGATCCCACCGAACACATTCGCTAAACTCCACCCGCATGGCGAGCACCTGTTCGATCCCAACAGACACATCGTCCTAAGCCCCACCACCGCCCACGACACTATGCTACACCTCCACGCCCATAACGGCATCCACCTGGGAACTAAAAAACTCCTACAAGTCTTTACCGACATGTACTGGACACCTAACCCATCAACCATTGCCAAGAACATCATACAATCCTGCCGAGCCTGTGCTTTAGGAGAGGACTTCACCCGTACACCCGGCCCTTCAGGAAAATTAACAGCGCAGAAACCCTTGCAACTACTTTCCTTAGACGTCGTCAGCCCCCTCACACCCAAAGTAGGGTACAAATACATAATCACATTCGTGGATGTGTATTCAAAGTTTATCATCGCATGCCTCGCCAAAGATCACAGTGCAGTATCAGTTGCCGACGCCTCCACCCGCCATGTCTTCCCGTATTTTGGTATTCCCCAAGCACTGCACTCAGATAATGCCCCAAAATTTACTGGCAAGGTCTGCGAAGAACTGGCAAACATATTTGGATACCACATCTCCCACTCATCCCTCTACTGGCTCCAAGGTAACAGCATCTGCGAGAGGAGCCATCGCTCCCTCATGAACCAGTTCCGCACATGCTTTATGCAAACAGGGAATGAAGACTGGCCTGCCCACGTCAAGATTATCCAATGGGGTTTAAACACATGCCCACGAGAAGACGGGATAACTCCACATGAAAGAGTTTTGGGGGAAACTCCACTACTAATACCACTCCGCCACCAATTACAGCCACCCACCCCACCCTCCACTACCGAACCTCTCCACCACCTGAAACGCCGCCTCCAACACCTACACACTCAACAAGACCTGGCGCCGGACACGAATCACTCCAACCCATACAAACGTGGTCAGTCCGTAGTCGTTGCACACCTGCCCGCCCCCTCCAAAACCTCCCCCCGATTTAATGGACCCTTCAAAATTATTCGAGTACCCAACCCATACCAAGTCATCATCGATCAACAGGGACAACACCGCACATACCGAAATCGCCATGTGCGACCCTTCCACCCACCCAACACTGACCACCCTCCCGCCCGGCCAACCTGCACCTCTTCCTGCACACCTGTCCATCCCGACCTTTCTGAGAATTACCCCCCAGGCTCCTACTCCTACTCCTTCTCACCCCCTCCCTCCACCTCACCTACAACCAGCCCACCCCCCGACACACCACCACCACCGCCCGAGACCGCCACCCCTCCACAACTCACAACTCACCTCCCTAACACCTGTCCACCCACCGCCTCCTGACCCACACCGCCCCCACCGCCCACATCACCACCACCGCCCAAAGCCACCACCTCTGCAGACCTCACCACTCACCACCCTACCATCTGCAAACCCACCACACACCTCCCCCTTGACCATTCTCATTATACGCGCCACACCGCACCCCCACTCGCCTCCCCCCCTAACAGCCGCACGCCCTCACAACCACCACGTGCACAACCACCCTCACCACCCACACCAACCCTCACTACCACCACCACCAGATCAGGACGCCTCTCACGCCCACCCTTGAGATACACCCCATCACCACTGCCCATCGCACTCCCATCCCAACACCCACCACCACCACATACCCCCCCCACCCCAAACACCTCCCCCATAACCGTCCCCCTCCACCAAGCATGATGGAATCTTCCCAGGTCCCAATTCCCTAAAGGACGACTCTCCTCCCACTGAACCATCCCCCATAAAATCACCAATTTCCCGTTACTCTCCAGCATTCAGCTTTCATCTCCTCACCAGGCACCATTCCCCGAGATGAAGGTGACGAGAGTACACTGGCTACCCCACGACCGCCCACATGCCAGAATCCGAGACACCCACCACCTTCTCCGACTCCTACGCCGGACCGACCATCCATCCTCCCTCCGGCTCACTCTCAACCCCATCAGGAGCCTAACACCTTCACCACCCACTGGGTCAGCCTCATCCAACACCTCACCCCGGCCCACCAGACATCCACCTCCACCACCTACCACCTCCAGTCACGGGGTCGTGACTTTTACAACGTGGAGGGTGGTAAAATGCCCGCCGTGCCCGCCACCGGACCTCCCACCTCACCACCCCCCACCCCACCACCGGGCCGCCACCACACCACCACCCCAGGAGGACACAACGGTGGGGTTAGTGACCCCAATCAAGAGGGTCACCAGGACACTACGGTCCTGGGCCCTACTTCCCCGCAACTGCCCCAACACCAGGTGACCGGGGAAAGGCAAATACCTTGCGGGCGGAACAACTGTCGTCAGAAAAGGGGTGGGACTGAACTAGCTTCAGTCCCAAGTAACACCGTATTGACGGCAATTGTTACACCCTCTAGGGCAGGAGGCCAAGGGCAGGAGGCCAAAGGCTACGGCCTAATAAAGTGTACGACGGTAAGGCGACCCAAGGCTCCGGCTTTAGTACACCTCAGAGAGAGAGTTGCCCCAGTGCATCCCTCTTCTTCTGTTCTCCCCTACAGGAGCAACAACACGCCAACGGTCTCTATACGTGGCGGGGAAGGAGCGGCCTTGTACGCCCTTCAGTTGCTCCTTGTACGCCGGGTAAGCTCACAGCCACAGCCAACATACGTACCAGGGTAAGACGACCCAAGGCCACAGCCTCAGGACGTACCAGAGAGAACACGAGTGACGTGAGTCCTTCTCCAGCCTCCTCCTCCTGTGGGAGCCCTTCGTCACCACCTGGGAATATAGCCCCAAAGGTGATACTAGAGTGGTGGCAAGGCCCAATATCGGACCTACCTCCCACGCCTGGGAGATCCTTCTTCCTGCTCGAGTCCTGAAGGAGAAGCTGCCGCAGCCCAGCACTGTTGGCCCCTCTCCCCCTAGGCGCCTGCAGTCCCAGGACACCCAGGCCAGTCCCACCGGCTCCTGACGAAGGCGACCCCGGCTCCCTCACTCCACGGAGCCAGAGACGACAGGCCCGACTACTCAGGCTGTTCGGCCCCAGTCCCGAGGACCACCTCCCAGGTCGAGGCCCCCAGACAGGAGGCCCTCCCTGCACCACACCGACGAGTGTGACCCGGGCAGTGACTCCCCTGTGGGTAATCCCTTGCCTTCTGCAAGTCGGGTCCCCCTAGGGTTCTACCCTCACGCCCTTGTCAAGGAGTGAACCTTATCCAGAAGATACAGGTAAATAGTGATTCCCCTTGTGTCGAGAACAAATCGGGGAAGAGAACAGTGAACAGTGACTAAGTGAAGAACAGTGCAGTTACCAATAGTCCAAAAGAACTCAGTGTCGGCAGGACAGAGAATGAACCTTAGAGTAATTATCCAAGTCCCCCCAATAAAAGAACTTTCTGTGGACGCATAAGGCTAGGGTGCACGGCCCGGTCAAAAGCTTGAGTGTGAGTGTCGCCGTGACCAGGTGACTGTGTCAAGTGTCGCTATCCTCACCCTATCTTATTTATAGTAATATTTCCCCTACAGACTCCCAATCTTGTTTATCCCCTTTGTGATCAGTTCAGTGTATATCCTGACTAAAAGTGACACATAGACAATACCATATATAATTCAAGATATCCCTGTATGAACATTGTAGTGTGTACTGAGTATAACTATATTTTGTGGTGCTGAATATTAACTCTGTGTCTCTGTTCCCCTGTATCTCAAATATCACTCCCTGTCGTATTGTAACGGTTAGAATTAAGGTAATAGATGTGTTAAGGTGTACTGCCTGGTTTTTATGTCCTGTTCCCTTGTTGGTGCTTTACTTCCGGTCTAGAAGGAGAACCCTGCTTCAGTCGCTAGTGTTTTTAAGACGAGAAGTCGCCTTAAAAACACCAGCATAACACTGGTGACAAGCAGTGGTTCTGGATCCGAGTAAAAGCACGGAGGAACGATTAAAGGAAATTTGCACAATGGCAGCCAAACCGTGCATCCAATTGCCGAGATTCAACCCGGACCAATGTGACACTGAAGTATATTTAGATATGGTCAAACCCCTCCTAGACATAGGGTTCGACTCGGACAGAGAAAAAATTGCAGTCACATTGCCTAACCTGGGAACAATAATTGCCACTGTCGCACCAAAAATCGTCCCAGAACTGACAAGGGACCAATTCTCACAAATCGTGAGACAGGCTTTCACATCATCAATAGGCAGAGTTGTCGCCCTCTTTCAACTCTACACCCTCACCTACGACGGTAACCTAGATGACACATTCGTCCAGGCTCGGCGCCTCGTCAGCGCCGCTTATCCCGAGGCAGCTACAAATGCCCGAGATATACACACATTTAATGCCCTGCTGAGGATTCTCCCTAGCACAGTCAGGGAGCACTTCTCGATCTATGATCCCTCAGGGGACATGGACCAGGACCTGCAACTCGTCAGAAGTCTCCTCGCCGCCTGTCCCATACCACAACCACTCCACGCGTGACAAGATTCCTGACGAAACAGAACCCTCCGCCCAAACCTAAGCCGCCGCCTCACCAGCCACCTACAGAGCAGACTCCTACTGTGCCCAGGGCTTAGCCGCAGAAAAAACGCCCCAACCCCAAGGAACAAGGCAACCTGATTACCATTAATCCTATGGAGTTCCCGGCCTGCGGTCGCACCTGCCCCCTGCACGACATAAGAGAACAGCTCAAGGCAAGCAGGCGCAGAAACTTTAACCAGGAGCGCAAGAAAGACTCCTCCTTAGACGACGACGCCCCGGAAGACGACGCACCGCCAATACTCTACCCGGGACCGGACGACGACGAACACGATGACCACACCCAACCTCAGCAGATGAATTTTCAGGCCCGCCCCCGCACCTCCCCACGGTGGCGGGGGCCACCTGACACAGCTACAGACCCTCAGACTACAAGATTTGGCTGAACGGGGTCAAGGCACGATTGCTGGTAGATACGGGAGCAGCCACATCGTGCCTCTACTCCCACTTCTACTCCCGCCACACCTCTGCTTTCGGCCCCCTTCTCCTCACTTCAGCCAACCTCGTCGACGCGGGGGATGGCCCCATGCCTACCCGTGGGGAAACACGGGCCCCTCAAACCAACACTAACCAACGAGTACCCACCAACCACCTATTCATCATATTCGATTCGACATGTATTCAATATGATGGATATCTTGGGCTGGACCTCCTCCAAAAACTTCCTGTCACCATTGACTGCCATCATCGCGCCTCCACTTCAGTCCAGCCCGCCCCAACCAAGCATCAATTAACAAGAGAAAAAAATCTGGTAGAAGAAAAAAGGAGAACACCACCCTCCCCACACCACGCAGATACACACAACCCCCGAACAGTCACCTGCCCCAACCCACCTGTACATATGACCCCAACCCAACCTCACTCAAGCCTCACTTCATCCCCCTCCATCACCACCCCCCACTACACATCGTCTGGACCCCTCCCCAACTTTCCCTGCCACTATCGCCTCCTCAATCACCATTCCACCCCACCACAAAGCTTGGGTAAAACTTAACAGACCGTCAGGTACCTCCGTCCTCTTCTCACCATCCATACCCACCGGAACACTCTCCTCCTGTTTAGCATCCCCCACCTTCCTCCCGCCACATGCCCATGACATCCATATCGCTAACCTCGCCACAACCCCACTAACCCTACCACGAGAACTCATCATTGGCGACATGGAAGAAGCAGAACCATGCCAAGAACCCCGCCCCCCGATCATTCCACTCTCCCCGACCTACCATCACATCTATCCCCTTCCCAAACCAACAGCCTCCGACAACTCCTCCTGGACTTTCAGGACCTATTCTCCTCCGGCCCAACCGACCTTGGCCACAGTACCTATCTCAGCCAAGAGATACACACGACCGGACCTCCAATTCGCCAATGATCACGACGAAAAAATCCAAACCAACAGGCAGAAGAAGACCTGCAGGTCCAGGATATGCTCGATGTCGGCGTTATCTCCAATTCCACTAGCCCATGGTCCTCACCTGTTGTACTCGTGTGAAAGAAAGATGGGACTATGCACTTTTGCATTGATTACCGCAGAGTCAACGATGTCACTATCAAAGGTGCTACGCCCTTACCCAGGATCGACAACTCGCTTGACTCCTTACATGAGTCGACCTGGTTCTCTACCCTAGACCTGCAATCAGGCTATTGGCAAGCCCCTGTACACCCTGACGACAAGCCCAAAACCGCCTTCTCAGCATCGAACGGGAAGCATTATGAATTCAACATTCTTCCCTTCGGACTCTGCAACGCCCCTGCCACATTCTCCTGCCTGATGGAGTCAGTTCTCAGCGGACTAACCTGGGAGACTTGTTTGGCGTACCTGGACGATGTCATCATTTTCAGTCATACCTGGGCCGACCACCTCCACCGCCTCAAACAAGTTTTCCACAGTATCCGCCAAGCAGGGCTCAAACTGACACCGACAAAGCGCGTCTTGGCCGAGAGATCAGTCTCTTTCCTTGGACATCTGATTAACGCTGAAGGCATATTCCCTGAGCCAGAAAAACTACGTGCGATCGCCCACATTCCCCTACCTCGTGACGTACACGAAACTAGAGCCTTCCTAGGCCTAACAACATACTACAGGCGGTTCATCAAAAGATTTGCAGATATCGCCAAACCCATACAAGACCTAACAAAAAAGGCGAGCCGTTCGTATGGACCGAACCAAGAAAAACTGCATTCACCACCCTCAAGTCCAAGCTAACCTGTGCCCCCGTCGTCGCTTTCCCGGATTACAACCTCCCATTCCGCCTGTATACCGACGTATCACTCATCGCCATAGGGGCTGTCCTTGAACAAGTGCAAAACGGCCGCAAACATATCATCGCCTGTGCCAGTCGCACCCTAAATCCTGCAGAAAGAAACTACGCGGCCACCAAACGAGAGTGCCTGGGAATCATCTGGTCCCTCGATTACTTCCGCTCCTACATCTTGGGCACCCATGTGATAGTCATTACGGACCACCAATCCCTACAATGGTTACGTCAGTCAAACACCACCAACGCACAACTCATACGATGGCGAGAAACACTCGAGGAGTATGATTTCGAGATCTCATACTGACCAGGCAAACTCCACACAAAGGCCGACGCCCTGTCCCGTCTACCAATCAATGCAATCTCAACAGAGCCAGACCTAATCCAAATGTGGCACAACAAACAACGCCCTACCTGGATCCCACCGAACACATTCGCTAAACTCCACCCGCATGGCGAGCACCTGTTCGATCCCAACAGACACATCGTCCTAAGCCCCACCACCGCCCACGACACTATGCTACACCTCCACGCCCATAACGGCATCCACCTGGGAACTAAAAAACTCCTACAAGTCTTTACCGACATGTACTGGACACCTAACCCATCCAACCATTGCCAAGAACATCATACAATCCTGCCGAGCCTGTGCTTTAAGAGAGGACTTCACCCGTACACCCGGCCCTTCAGGAAAATTAACAGCGCAGAAACCCTTGCAACTACTTTCCTTAGACGTCGTCAGCCCCCTCACACCCAAAGTAGGGTACAAATACATAATCACATTCGTGGATGTGTATTCAAAGTTTATCATCGCATGCCTCGCCAAAGATCACAGTGCAGAATCAGTTGCCGACGCCTCCACCCGCCATGTCTTCCCGTATTTTGGTATTCCCCAAGCACTGCACTCAGATAATGCCCCAAAATTTACTGGCAAGGTCTGCGAAGAACTGGCAAACATATTTGGATACCACATCTCCCACTCATCCCTCTACTGGCTCCAAGGTAACAGCATCTGCGAGAGGAGCCATCGCTCCCTCATGAACCAGTTCCGCATATGCTTTATGCAAACAGGGAATGAAGACTGGCCTGCCCACGTCAAGATTATCCAATGGGGTTTAAACACATGCCCACGAGAAGACGGGATAACTCCACATGAAAGAGTTTTGGGATAAACTCCACTACTAATACCACTCCGCCACCAATTACAGCCACCCACCCCACCCTCCACTACCGAACCTCTCCACCACCTGAAACGCCGCCTCCAACACCTACACACTCAACAAGACCTGGCGCCGGACACTAATCACTCCAACCAATACAAACGTGGTCAGTCCGTAGTCGTTGCACACCTGCCCGCCCTCTCCAAAACCTCCCCTCGATTTAATGGACCCTTCAAAATTATTCGAGTACCCAACCCATACCAAGTCATCATCGATCAACAGGGACAACACCGCACATACCGAAATCACCATGTGCGACCCTTCCACCCACCCAACACTGACCACCCTCCCGCCCGGACAACCTGCACCTCTTCCTGCACACCTGTCCATGCCGACCTTTCTGAGAATTACCCCCCAGGCTCCTACTGCTACTCCTTCTCACCCCCTCCCTCCACCTCACCTACAACCAGCCCACCCCCCGACACACCACCACCACCGCCCGAGACCGCCACCCCTCCACAACTCACAACTCACCTCCCTAACACCTGTCCACCCACCGCCTCCTGACCCACACCGCCCCCACCGCCCACATCACCACCACCGCCCAAAGCCACCACCTCTGCAGACCTCACCACTCACCACCCTACCATCTGCAAACCCACCACCCACCTCCCCCTTGACCATTCTCATTATACGAGACACACCGCACCCCAACTCGCCTCCCCCCCTAACAGCCGCACGCCCTCACAACCACCACGTGCACAACCACCCTCACCACCCACACCAACCCTCACTACCACCACCATCAGATCAGGACGCCTCTCACGCCCACCCTTGAGATACACCCCATCACCACTGCCCATCGCACTCCCATCCCAACACCCACCACCACCACATAAACCCCCCACCCCAAACACCTCCCCCATAACCGTCCCCCTCCACCAAGCATGATGGAATCTTCCCAGGTCCCAATTCCCTAAAGGACGACTCTCCTCCCACTGAACCATCCCCCATAAAATCACCAATTTCCCGTTACTCTCCAGCATTCAGCTTTCATCTCCTCACCAGGCACCATTCCCGGAGATGAAGGTGACGAGAGTACACTGGCTACCCCACGACCGCCCACATGCCAGAATCCGAGACACCCACCACCTTCTCCAACTCCTACGCCGGACCGACCATCCATCCTCCCTCCGGCTCACTCTCAACCCGATCAGGAGCCTAACACCTTCACCACCCACTGGGTCAGCCTCATCCAACACCTCACCCCGGACCACCAGACATCCACCTCCACCACCTACCACCTCCAGTCACGGGGTCGTGACTTTTAGAACGTGGAGGGTGGTAAAATGCCCGCCATGCCCGCCACCGGACCTCCCACCTCACCACCCCCCACCCCACCACCGGGCAGCCACCACACCACCACCCCAGGAGGACACAACGGAGGGGTTAGTGACCCCAATCAAGAGGGTTACCAGGACACTACGGTCCTGGGCCCTACTTCCCCACAACTGCCCCAACACCAGGTGACCGGGGAAAGGCAAATACCTTGCGGGCGGAACAACTGTCGTCAGAAAAGGGGTGGGACTGAACTAGCTTCAGTCCCAAGTAACACCGTATTGACGGAAATTGTTACCCCCTCTAGGGCAGGAGGCCAAGGGCAGGAGGCCAAAGGCTACGGCCTAATAAAGTGTACGACGGTAAGGCGACCCAAGGCTCCGGCTTTAGTACACCTCAGAGAGAGAGTTGCCCCAGTGCATCCCTCTTCTTCTGTTCTCCCCTACAGGAGCAACAACATGCCAACGGTCTCTATACGTGGCGGGGAAGGAGCGGCCTTGTACGCCCTTCAGTTGCTTCTGGTCTGAAAGATCAGCTCCTGGCTACGGCCAGAGTACGTACCAGGGTAAAGAGCCCCTGCTATCGTACGTGTAGCTTTTCCCTACTACGGGAGCAACACCGCGCCGACGGTCTCTATACGTGGCGGGGAAGGGGCGGCCTTGTACGCCCTTCAGTTGCTCTCTGTAAGATGGGTAGGCATCCTGCTCCTGCCAGGGCACGTACCAGGGTAGAGAAGCCCCTGAAGGTAGCCTCAGTACGTACTGGAGAGAGTGTGGCCTCTGTGCCCCTGACTCCGGCTTGTCCACTACTATGGGAGCAACACCGCGCCGACGGTCTCTATACATGGCGTGGAAAGAGCGGCCTTGTACGCCCTTCAGTTGCTCCTTGTACGCTGGGTAAGCTCACAGCCACAGCCAACATACGTACCAGGGTAAGACGACCCAAGGCCCCAGCCTCAGGACGTACCAGAGAGAACACGAGTGACGTGAGTCCTTCTCCAGCCTCCTCCTCCTGTGGGAGCCCTTCGTCACCACCTGGGAATATAGCCCCAAAGGTGATACTAGAGTGGTGGCAAGGCCCAATATCGGACCTACCTCCCACGCCTGGGAGATCCTTCTTCCTGCTCGAGTCCTGAAGGAGAAGCTGCCGCAGCCCAGCACTGTTGGCCCTTCTCCCCCTAGGCGCCCGCAGTCCCAGGACACCCAGGCCAGTCCCACCGGCTCCTGACGAAGGCGACCCCGGCTCCCTCACTCCACGGAGCCAGAGACGACAGGCCCGACTACTCAGGCTGTTCGGCCCCAGTCCCGAGGACCACCTCCCAGGTCGAGGCCCCCAGACAGGAGGGCCTCCCTGCACCACACCGACGAGTGTGACCCGGGCAGTGACTCCCCTGTGGGTAATCCCTTGCCCTCTGCAAGTCGGGTCCCAATAGGGCTCTACCCTCACGCCCTTGTCACGGAGTGAACCTTATCCAGAAGATACAGGTAAATAGTGATTCCCCTTGTGTCGAGAACAAATCGGGGAAGAGAACAGTGAACAGTGACTAAGTGAAGAACAGTGCAGTTACCAATAGTCCAAAAGAACTCAGTGTCGGCAGGACAGAGAATGAACCTTAGAGTAATTATCCAAGTCCCCCCAATAAAAGAACTTTCTGTGGACGAATAAGGCTAGGGTGCACGGCCCGGTCAAAAGCTTGAGTGTGAGTGTCGCCGTGACCAGGTGACTGTGTTAAGTGTCGCTATCCTCACCCTAACTTATTTATAGTAATATTTCCCCTACAGACTCCCAATCTTGTTTATCCCCTTTGTGATCAGTTCAGTGTATATCCTGACTAAAAGTGACACATAGACAATACCATATATAATTCAAGATATCCCTGTATGAACATTGTAGTGTGTACTGAGTATAACTATATTTTGTGGTGCTGAATATTAACTCTGTGTCTCTGTTCCCCTGTATCTCAAATATCACTCCCTGTCGTATTGTAATGGTTAGAATTAAGGTAATAGATGTGTTAAGGTGTACTGCCTGGTTTTTATGTCCTGTTCCCTTGTTGGTGCTTTACTTCCGGTCTAGAAGGAGAACCCTGCTTCAGTCGCTAGTGTTTTTAAGACGAGAAGTCGCCTTAAAAACACCAGCATAACACTGGTGACAAGCAGTGGTTCTGGATCCGAGTAAAAGCACGGAGGAACGATTAAAGGAAATTTGCACAATGGCAGCCAAACCGTGCATCCAATTGCCGAGATTCAACCCGGACCAATGTGACACTGAAGTATATTTAGATATGGTCAAACCCCTCCTAGACATAGGGTTCGACTCGGACAGAGAAAAAATTGCAGTCACATTGCCTAACCTGGGAACAATAATTGCCACTGTCGCACCAAAAATCGTCCCAGAACTGACATGGGACCAATTCTCACAAATCGTGAGACAGGCTTTCACGTCATCAATAGGCAGAGTTGTCGCCCTCTTTCAACTCTACGCCCTCACCTACGACGGTAACCTAGATGACACATTCGTCCAGGCTCGGCGCCTCGTCAGCGCCGCTTATCCCGAGGCAGCTACAAATGCCCGAGATATACACACATTTAATGCCCTGCTGAGGATTCTCCCTAGCACAGTCAGGGAGCACTTCTCGATCTATGATCCCTCAGGGGACATGGACCAACACCTGCAACTCGTCAGAAGTCTCCTCGCCGCCTGTCCCATACCACAACCACTCCACGCGTGACAAGATTCCTGACGAAACAGAACCCTCCGCCCAAACCTAAGCCGCCGCCTCACCAGCCACCTACAGAGCCGACTCCTACTGTGCCCAGGGCTTAGCCGCAGAAAAAACGCCCCAACCCCAAGGAACAAGGCAACCTGATTACCATTAATCCTTGGGAGTTCACGGCCTGCGGTCGCACCTGCCCCCTGCACGACATAAGAGAACAGCTCAAGGCAAGCAGGCGCAGAAACTTTCACCAGGAGCGCAAGAAAGACTCCTCCTTAGACGACGACGCCCCGGAAGACGACGCACCGCCAATACTCTACCCGGGACCGGACGACGACGAACACGATGACCACACCCAACCTCAGCAGATGGATTTTCAGGCCCGCCCCCGCACCTCCCCACGGTGGCGGGGCCACCTGACACAGCTACAGACCCCCAGTCTACAAGATTTGGCTGAACGGGGTCAAGGCACGATTGCTGGTAGATACGGGAGCAGCCAGATCGTGCCTCTACTCCCACTTCTACTCCCGCCACACCTCTGCTTTCGGCCCCCTTCTCCTCACTTCAGCCAACCTCGTCGACGCGGGGGATGGCCCCATGCCTACCCGTGGGGAAACACGGGCCCCTCAAACCAACACTAACCAACGAGTACCCACCAACCACCTATTCATCATATTCGATTCGACATGTATTCAATATGATGGATATCTTGGGCTGGACCTCCTCCAAAAACTTCCTGTCACCATTGACTGCCATCATCGCGCCTCCACTTCAGTCCAGCCCGCCCCAACCAAGCATCAATTAACAAGAGAAAAAAATCTGGTAGAAGAAAAAAGAAGAACACCACCCTCCCCACACCACGCAGACACACACAACCCCCGAACAGTCACCTGCCCCAACCCACCTGTACATATGACCCCAACCCAACCTCACTCAAGCCTCACTTCATCCCCCTCCATCACCACCCCCCACTACACATCGTCTGGACCCCTCCCCAACTTTCCCTGCCACTATCGCCTCCTCAATCACCATTCCACCCCACCACGAAGCTTGGGTAAAACTTAACAGACCTTCAGGTACCTCCGTCCTCTTCTCACCATCCATACCCACCGGAACACTCTCCTCCTGTTTAGCATCCCCCACCTTCCTCCCGCCACATGCCCATGACATCCATATCGCTAACCTCGCCACAACCCCACTAACCCTACCACGAGAACTCATCATTGGCGACATGGAAGAAGCAGAACCATGCCAAGCACCCCCCCCCCGATCATTCCACTCTCCCCGACCTACCATCACATCTATCCCCTTCCCAAACCAACAGCCTCCGACAACTCCTCCTGGACTTTCAGGACCTATTCTCCTCCGGCCCAACCGACCTTGGCCACACTACCTATCTCAGCCATGAGATACACACGACCGGACCTCCAATTCGCCAACCATCACGACGAAAAAATCCAAACCAACAGGCAGAAGAAGACCTGCAGGTCCAGGATATGCTCGATGTCGGCGTTATCTCCAATTCCACTAGCCCATGGTCCTCACCTGTTGTACTCGTGTGAAAGAAAGATGGGACTATGCACTTTTGCATTGATTACCGCAGAGTCAACGATGTCACTATCAAAGGTGCTACGCCCTTACCCAGGATCGACAACTCGCTTGACTCCTTACATGAGTCGACCTGGTTCTCTACCCTAGACCTGCAATCAGGCTATTGGCAAGCCCCTGTACACCCTGACGACAAGCCCAAAACCGCCTTCTCAGCATCGAACGGGAAGCATTATGAATTCAACATTCTTCCCTTCGGACTCTGCAACGCCCCTGCCACATTCTCCTGCCTGATGGAGTCAGTTCTCAGCGGACTAACCTGGGAGACTTGTTTGGCGTACCTGGACGATGTCATCATTTTCAGTCATACCTGGGCCGACCACCTCCACCGCCTCAAACAAGTTTTCCACAGTATCCGCCAAGCAGGGCTCAAACTGACACCGACAAAGCGCGTCTTGGCCGAGAGATCAGTCTCTTTCCTTGGACATCTGATTAACGCTGAAGGCATCTCCCCTGACCCAGAAAAACTACGTGCGATCGCCCACATTCCCCTACCTCGTGACGTACACGAAACTAGAGCCTTCCTAGGCCTAACAACATACTACAGGCGGTTCATCAAAAGATTTGCAGATATCGCCAAACCCATACAAGACCTAACAAAAAAAGGCGAGCCGTTCGTATGGACCGAACCAAGAAAAACTGCATTCACCACCCTCAAGTCCAAGCTAACCTGTGCCCCCGTCGTCGCTTTCCCGGATTACAACCTCCCATTCCGCCTGTATACCGACGTATCACTCATCGCCATAGGGGCTGTCCTTGAACAAGTGCAAAACGGCCGCAAACATATCATCGCCTGTGCCAGTCGCACCCTAAATCCTGCAGAAAGAAACTACGCGGCCACCAAACGAGAGTGCCTGGGAATCATCTGGTCCCTCGATTACTTCCGCTCCTACATCTTGGGCACCCATGTGATAGTCATTACGGACCACCAATCCCTACAATGGTTACGTCAGTCAAACACCACCAACGCACAACTCATACGATGGCGAGAAACACTCGAGGAGTATGATTTCGAGATCTCATACTGACCAGGCAAACTCCACACAAAGGCCGACGCCCTGTCCCGTCTACCAATCAATGCAATCTCAACAGAGCCAGACCTAATCCAAATGTGGCACAACAAACAACGCCCTACCTGGATCCCACCGAACACATTCGCTAAACTCCACCCGCATGGCGAGCACCTGTTCGATCCCAACAGACACATCGTCCTAAGCCCCACCACCGCCCACGACACTATGCTACACCTCCACGCCCATAACGGCATCCACCTGGGAACTAAAAAACTCCTACAAGTCTTTACCGACATGTACTGGACACCTAACCCATCAACCATTGCCAAGAACATCATACAATCCTGCCGAGCCTGTGCTTTAGGAGAGGACTTCACCCGTACACCCGGCCCTTCAGGAAAATTAACAGCGCAGAAACCCTTGCAACTACTTTCCTTAGACGTCGTCAGCCCCTCACACCCAAAGCAGGGTACAAATACATAATCACATTCGTGGATGTGTATTCAAAGTTTATCATCGCATGCCTCGCCAAAGATCACAGTGCAGTATCAGTTGCCGACGCCTCCACCCGCCATGTCTTCCCGTATTTTGGTATTCCCCAAGCACTGCACTCAGATAATGCCCCAAAATTTACTGGCAAGGTCTGCGAAGAACTGGCAAACATATTTGGATACCACATCTCCCACTCATCCCTCTACTGGCTCCAAGGTAACAGCATCTGCGAGAGGAGCCATCGCTCCCTCATGAACCAGTTCCGCACATGCTTTATGCAAACAGGGAATGAAGACTGGCCTGCCCACGTCAAGATTATCCAATGGGGTTTAAACACATGCCCACGAGAAGACGGGATAACTCCACATGAAAGAGTTTTTGGGGAAACTCCACTACTAATACCACTCCGCCACCAATTACAGCCACCCACCTCACCCTCCACTACCGAACCTCTCCACCACCTGAAACGCCGCCTCCAACACCTACACACTCAACAAGACCTGGCGCCGGACACGAATCACTCCAACCCATACAAACGTGGTCAGTCCATGGTCGTTGTATACCTGCCCGCCCCCTCCAAAACCTCCCCCGATTTAATGGACCCTTCAAAATTATTCGAGTACCCAACCCATACCAAGTCATCATCGATCAACAGGGACAACACCGCACATACCGAAATCGCCATGTGCGACCCTTCCACCCACCCAACACTGACCACCCTCCCGCCCGGACAACCTGCACCTCTTCCTGCACACCTGTCCATCCCGACCTTTCTGAGAATTACCCTCCAGGCTCCTACTCCTACTCCTTCTCACCCCCTCCCTCCACCTCACCTACAACCAGCCCACCCCCCGACACACCACCACCACCGCCCGAGACCGCCACCCCTCCACAACTCACAACTCACCTCCCTAACACCTGTCCACCCACCGCCTCCTGACCCACACCGCCCCCACCGCCCACATCACCACCACCGCCCAAAGCCACCACCTCTGCAGACCTCACCACTCACCACCCTACCATCTGCAAACCCACCACACACCTCCCCCTTGACCATTCTCATTATATGCGCCACACCGCACCCCCACTCGCCTCCAACCCTAACAGCCGCACGCCCTCACAACCACCACGTGCACAACCACCCTCACCACCCACACCAACCCTCACTACCACCACCACCAGATCAGGACGCCTCTCACGCCCACCCTTGAGATACACCCCATCACCACTGCCCATCGCACTCCCATCCCAACACCCACCACCACCACATACCCCCCCCACCCCAAACACCTCCCCCATAACCCTCCCCCTCCACCAAGCATGATGGAATCTTCCCAGGTCCCAATTCCCTAAAGGACGACTCTCCTCCCACTGAACCATCCCCCATAAAATCACCAATTTCCCGTTACTCTCCAGCATTCAGCTTTCATCTCCTCACCAGGCACCATTCCCCGAGATGAAGGTGACGAGAGTACACTGGCTACCCCACGACCGCCCACATGCCAGAATCCGAGACACCCACCACCTTCTCCGACTCCTACGCCGGACCGACCATCCATCCTCCCTCCGGCTCACTCTCAACCCCATCAGGAGCCTAACACCTTCACCACCCACTGGGTCAGCCTCATCCAACACCTCACCCCGGCCCACCAGACATCCACCTCCACCACCTACCACCTCCAGTCACGGGGTCGTGACTTTTACAACGTGGAGGGTGGTAAAATGCCCGCCGTGCCCGCCACCGGACCTCCCACCTCACCACCCCCCACCCCACCACCGGGCCGCCACCACACCACCACCCCAGGAGGACACAACGGTGGGGTTAGTGACCCCAATCAAGAGGGTCACCAGGACACTACGGTCCTGGGCCCTACTTCCCATCAACTGCCCCAACAACAGGTGACCGGGGAAAGGCAAATACCTTGCGGGCGGAACAACTGTCGTCAGAAAAGGGGTGGGACTGAACTAGCTTCAGTCCCAAGTAACACCGTATTGACGGCAATTGTTACACCCTCTAGGGCAGGAGGCCAAGGGCAGGAGGCCAAAGGCTACGGCCTAATAAAGTGTACGACGGTAAGGCGACCCAAGGCTCCGGCTTTAGTACACCTCAGAGAGAGAGTTGCCCCAGTGCATCCCTCTTCTTCTGTTCTCCCCTACAGGAGCAACAACACGCCAACGGTCTCTATACGTGGCGGGGAAGGAGCGGCCTTGTACGCCCTTCAGTTGCTTCTGGTCTGAAAGATCAGCTCCTGGCTACGGCCAGAGTACGTACCAGGGTAAAGAGCCCCTGCTATCGTACGTGTAGCTTTTCCCTACTACGGGAGCAACACCGCGCCGACGGTCTCTATACGTGGCGGGGAAGGAGCGGCCTTGTACGCCCTTCAGTTGCTCTCTGTAAGATGGGTAGGCATCCTGCTCCTGCCGGGGCACGTACCAGGGTAGAGAAGCCCCTGAAGGTAGCCTCAGTACGTACTGGAGAGAGTGTGGCCTCTGTGCCCCTCACTCCGGCTTGTCCACTACTATGGGAGCAACACCGCGCCGACGGTCTCTATACATGGCGTGGAAGGAGCGGCCTTGTACGCCCTTCAGTTGCTCCTTGTACGCCGGGTAAGCTCACAGCCACAGCCAACATACGTACCAGGGTAAGACGACCCAAGGCCCCAGCCTCAGGACGTACCAGAGAGAACACGAGTGACGTGAGTCCTTCTCCAGCCTCCTCCTCCTGTGGGAGCCCTTCGTCACCACCTGGGAATATAGCCCCAAAGGTGATACTAGAGTGGTGGCAAGGCCCAATATCGGACCTACCTCCCACGCCTGGGAGATCCTTCTTCCTGCTCGAGTCCCGAAGGAGAAGCTGCCGCAGCCCAGCACTGTTGGCCCCTCTCCCCCTAGGCGCCCGCAGTCCCAGGACACCCAGGCCAGTCCCACCGGCTCCTGACGAAGGCGACCCCGGCTCCCTCACTCCACGGAGCCAGAGACGACAGGCCCGACTACTCAGGCTGTTCGGCCCCAGTCCCGAGGGCCACCTCCCAGGTCGAGGCCCCCAGACAGGAGGGCCTCCCTGCACCACACCGACGAGTGTGACCCGGGCAGTGACTCCCCTGTGGGTAATCCCTTGCCCTCTGCAGGTCGGGTCCCCCTAGGGCTCTACCCTCACGCCCTTGTCACGGAGTGAACATTACCCAGAAGATACAGGTAAATAGTGATTCCCCTTGTGTCGAGAACAAATCGGGGAAGAGAACAGTGAACAGTGACTAAGTGAAGAACAGTGCAGTTACCAATAGTCCAAAAGAACTCAGTGTCGGCAGGACAGAGAATGAACCTTAGAGTAATTATCCAAGTCCCCCAATAAAAGAACTTTCTGTGGACGCATAAGGCTAGGGTGCACGGCCCGGTCAAAAGCTTGAGTGTGAGTGTCGCCGTGACCAGGTGACTGTGTCAAGTGTCGCTATCCTCACCCTATCTTATTTATAGTAATATTTCCCCTACAGACTCCCAATCTTGTTTATCCCCTTTGTGATCAGTTCAGTGTATATCCTGACTAAAAGTGACACATAGACAATACCATATATAATTCAAGATATCCCTGTATGAACATTGTAGTGTGTACTGAGTATAACTATATTTTGTGGTGCTGAATATTAACTCTGTGTCTCTGTTCCCCTGTATCTCAAATATCACTCTCTGTCGTATTGTAACGGTTAGAATTAAGGTAATAGATGTGTTAAGGTGTACTGCCTGGTTTTTATGTCCTGTTCCCTTGTTGGTGCTTTACTTCCGGTCTAGAAGGAGGACCCTGCTTCAGTCGCTAGTGTTTTTAAGACGAGAAGTCGCCTTAAAAACACCAGCATAACACTGGTGACAAGCAGTGGTTCTGGATCCGAGTAAAAGCACGGAGGAACGATTAAAGGAAATTTGCACAATGGCAGCCAAACCGCGCATCCAATTGCCGAGATTCAACCCGGACCAATGTGACACTGAAGTATATTTAGATATGGTCAAACCCCTCCTAGACATAGGGTTCGACTCGGACAGAGAAAAAATTGCAGTCACATTGCCTAACCTGGGAACAATAATTGCCACTGTCGCACCAAAAATCGTCCCCACAACTGACATGGGACCAATTCTCACAAATCGTGAGACAGGCTTTCACGCCATCAATAGGCAGAGTTGTCGCCCTCTCTCAACTCGACGCCCTCACCTACGACGGTAACCTAGACGACACATTCGTCCAGGCTCGGCGCCTCGTCAGCGCCGCTTATCCCGAGGCAGCTACAAATGCCCGAGATATACACACATTTAATGCCCTGCTGAGGATTCTCCCTAGCACAGGCAGGGAGCACTTCTCGATCTATGATCCCTCAGGGGACATGGACCAAGACCTGCAACTCGTCAGAAGTCTCCTCGCCGCCTGTCCCATACCACAACCACTCCACGCGTGACAAGATTCCTGACGAAACAGAACCCTCCACCCAAACCTAAGCCGCCGCCTCACCAGCCACCTACAGAGCCGACTCCTACTGTGCCCAGGGCTTAGCCGCAGAAAAAACGCCCCAACCCCAAGGAACAAGGCAACCTGATTACCATTAATCCTTGGGAGTTCACGGCCTGCGGTCGCACCTGCCCCCTGCACGACATAAGAGAACAGCTCAAGGCAAGCAGGCGCAGAAACTTTCACCAGGGGCGCAAGAAAGACTCCTCCTTAGACGACGACGCCCCGGAAGACGACGCACCGCCAATACTCTACCCGGGACCGGACGACGACGAACACGATGACCACACCCAACCTCAGCAGATGGATTTTCAGGCCCGCCCCCGCACCTCCCCACGGTGGCGGGGGCCACCTGACACAGCTACAGACCCCCAGTCTACAAGATTTGGCTGAACGGGGTCAAGGCACGATTGCTGGTAGATACAGAGCAGCCAGATCGTGCCTCTACTCCCACTTCTACTCCCGCCACACCTCTGCTTTCGGCCCCCTTCTCCTCACTTCAGCCAACCTTGTCGATGCGGGGGATGGCCCCATGCCTACCCGTGGGGAAACACGGGCCCCTCAAACCAACACTAACCAACGAGTACCCACCAACCACCTATTCATCATATTCGATTCGACATGTATTCAATATGATGGATAGCTTGGGCTGGACCTCCTCCAAAAACTTCCTGTCACCATTGACTGCCATCATCGCACCTCCCCTTCAGTCCAGCCCGACCCAACCAAGCATCAATTAACAAGAGAAAAAAATCTGGTAGAAGAAAAAAGAAGAACACCACCCTCCCCACACCACGCAGACACACACAACCCCCGAACAGTCACCTGCCCCAACCCACCTGTACATATGACCCCAACCCAACCTCACTCAAGCCTCACTTCATCCCCCTCCATCACCACCCCCCACTACACATCGTCTGGACCCCTCCCCAACTTTTCCTGCCACTATCGCCTCCTCAATCACCATTCCACCCCACCACGAAGCTTGGGTAAAACTTAACAGACCTTCAGGTACCTCCGTCCTCTTCTCACCATCCATACCCACCGGAACACTCTCCTCCTGTTTAGCATCCCCCACCTTCCTCCCGCCACATGCCCATGACATCCATATCGCTAACCTCGCCACAACCCCACTAACCCTACCACGAGGACTCATCATTGGCGACACGGAAGAAGCAGAACCATGCCAAGCACCACCCCCCGATCATTCCACTCTCCCCGACCTACCATCACATCTATCCCCTTCCCAAACCAACAGCCTCCGACAACTCCTCCTGGACTTTCAGGACCTATTCTCCTCCGGCCCAACCGACCTTGGCCACACTACCTATCTCAGCCATGAGATACACACGACCGGACCTCCAATTCGCCAACCATCACGACGAAAAAATCCAAACCAACAGGCAGAAGAAGACCGGCAGGTCCAGGATATGCTCGATGTCGGCGTTATCTCCAATTCCACTAGCCCATGGTCCTCACCTGTTGTACTCGTGTGAAAGAAAGATGGGACTATGCACTTTTGCATTGATTACCGCAGAGTCAACGATGTCACTATCAAAGACGCTATGCCTCTACCCAGGATCGACAACTCGCTTGACTCCTTACATGGGTCGACCTGGTTCTCTACCCTAGACCTGCAATCAGGCTATTGGCAAGCCCATGTACACCCTGACGACAAGCCCAAAACCGCCTTCTCAGCATCGAACGGGAAGCATTATGAATTCAACATTCTTCCCTTCGGACTCTGCAACGCCCCTGCCACATTCTCCTGCCTGATGGAGTCAGTTCTCAGCGGACTAACCTGGGAGACTTGTTTGGCGTACCTGGACGATGTCATCATTTTCAGTCATACCTGGGCCGACCACCTCCACCGCCTCAAACAAGTTTTCCACAGTATCCGCCAAGCAGGGCTCAAACTGAAACCGACAAAGCGCGTCTTGGCCGAGAGATCAGTCTCTTTCCTTGGACATCTGATTAACGCTGAAGGCATCTCCCCTGACCCAGAAAAACTACGTGCGATCGCCCACATTCCCCTACCTCGTGACGTACACGAAACTAGAGCCTTCCTAGGCCTAACAACATACTACAGGCGGTTCATCAAAAGATTTGCAGATATCGCCAAACCCATACAAGACCTAACAAAAAATGGCGAGCCGGTCGTATGGACCGAACCAAGAAAAACTGCATTCTCCACCCTCAAGTCCAAGCTAACCTGTGCCCTCGTCGTCGCTTTCCCAGATTGCAACCTCCCATTCCGCCTGTATACCAGACGTATCACTCATCGCCATAGGGGCTGTCCTTGAACAAGTGCAAAACGGCCGCAAACATATCATCGCCTGTGCCAGTCGCACCCTAAATCCTGCAGAAAGAAACTACGCGGCCACCAAACGAGAGTGCCTGGGAATCATCTGGTCCCTCGATTACTTCCGCTCCTACATCTTGGGCACCCATGTGATAGTCATTACGGACCACCAATCCCTACAATGGTTACGTCAGTCAAACACCACCAACGCACAACTCATACGATGGCGAGAAACACTCGAGGAGTATGATTTCGAGATCTCATACTGACCAGGCAAACTCCACACAAAGGCCGACGCCCTGTCCCGTCTACCAATCAATGCAATCTCAACAGAGCCAGACCTAATCCAAATGTGGCACAACAAACAACGCCCTACCTGGATCCCACCGAACACATTCGCTAAACTCCACCCGCATGGCGAGCACCTGTTCGATCCCAACAGACACATCGTCCTAAGCCCCACCACCGCCCACGACACTATGCTACACCTCCACGCCCATAACGGCATCCACCTGGGAACTAAAAAACTCCTACAAGTCTTTACCGACATGTACTGGACACCTAACCCATCCACCATTGCCAAGAACATCATACAATCCTGCCGAGCCTGTGCTTTAGGAAAGGACTTCACCCGTACACCCGGCCCTTCAGGAAAATTAACAGCGCAGAAACCCTTGCAACTACTTTCCTTAGACGTCGTCAGCCCCCTCACACCCAAAGCAGGGTACAAATACATAATCACATTCGTGGATGTGTATTCAAAGTTTATCATCGCATGCCCCGCCAAAGATCACAGTGCAGTATCAGTTGCCAACGCCCTCACCCGCCATGTCTTCCCGTATTATATTATTCCCCAAGCACTGCACTCAGATAATGCCCCAGAATTTACTGGCAAGGTCTGCGAAGAACTGCCAAACATATTTGGATACCACATCTCCCACTCATCCCTCTACTGGCCCCAAGGTAACAGCATCTGCGAGAGGAGCCATCGCTCCCTCATGAACCAGTTCCGCACATACATTATGCAAACAGGGAATGAAGACTGGCCTGCCCACGTCAAGATTATCCAATGGGGTTTAAACACATGCCCACGAGAAGACGGGATAACTCCACGTGAAAGAGTTTTGGGGGAAACTCCACTACTCCTACCACTCCGCCACCAATTACAGCCACCCGCCCCACCCTCCACTACGGAACCTCTCCACCACCTCAAACGCCGCCTCCAACACCTACACACTCAACAAGACCTGGCGCCGGACACGAATCACTCCAACCCATACAAACCTGGTCAGTCCGTGGTCGTTGCACACCTGCCCGCCCCCTCCAAAACCTCACCCCGATTTAATGGACCCTTCAAAATTATTCGAGTACCCAACCCATACCAAGTCATCATCGATCAACAGGGACAACACCGCACATACCGAAATCGCCATGTGCGACCCTTCCACCCACCCAACACTGACCACCCTCCCGCCCGGCCAACCTGCACCTCTTCCTGCACACCTGTCCATCCCGACCTTTTTGAGAATTACCCACCAGACTCCTACTCCTACTCCTCACCCCCTCCCTCCACCTCACCTACAACCAGCCCAACCCCCGACACACCACCACCACCGCCCGAGACCGCCACCCCTCCACAACTCACAACTCACCTCCCTAACACCTGTCCACCCACCACCTCCTGACCCACACCGCCACCACCACCCACATCACCACCACCGCCCAAAGCCACCACCACTGCAGACCTCACCACTCACCACCCTACCACCTGCAAACCCACCACACACCTCCCCCTTGACCATTCTCATTATACGCGCCACACCGCACCCCCACTCGCCTCCCCCCCTAACAGCCGCACGCCCTCACAACCACCACGTGCACAACCACCCTCACCACCCACACCAACCCTCACTACCACCACCACCAGATCAGGACGCCTCTCACGCCCACCCTTGAGATACACCCCATCACCACTGCCCATCGCACTCCCATCCCAACACCCACCACCACCACATACCCCCCCACCCCAAACACCTCCCCCATAACCCTCCCCCTCCACCAAGCATGATGGAATCTTCCCAGGTCCCAATTCCCCAAAGGACAACTCTCCTCCCACTGAACCATCCCCCATAAAATCACCAATCTCCCGTTACTCTCCAGCATTCAGCTTTCATCTCCTCACCAGGCACCATTCCCCGAGATGAAGGTGACGAGAGTACACTGGCTACCCCACGACCGCCCACATGCCAGAATCCGAGACACCCACCACCTTCTCCGACTCCTACGCCGGACCGACCATCCATCCTCCCTCCGGCTCACTCTCAACCCCATCAGGAGCCTAACACCTTCACCACCCACTGGGTCAGCCTCATCCAACACCTCACCCCGGCCCACCAGACATCCACCTCCACCACCTACCACCTCCAGTCACGGGGTCGTGACTTTTACAACGTGGAGGGTGGTAAAATGCCCGCCGTGCCCGCCACCGGACCTCCCACCTCACCACCCCCCACCCCACCACCGGGCCACCACCACACCACCACCCCAGGAGGACACAACGGTGGGGTTAGTGACCCCAATCAAGAGGGTCACCAGGACACTACGGTCCTGGGCCCTTCTTCCCCGCAACTGCCCCAACACCAGGTGACCGGGGAAAGGCAAATACCTTGCGGGCGGAACAACTGTCGTCAGAAAAGGGGTGGGACTGAACTAGCTTCAGTCCCAAGTAACACCGTATTGACGGCAATTGTTACACCCTCTAGGGCAGGAGGCCAAGGGCAGGAGGCCAAAGGCTACGGCCTAATAAAGTGTACGACGGTAAGGCGACCCAAGGCTCCGGCCTTAGTACACCCCAGAGTGAGAGTTGCCCCAGTGCATCCCTCTCCTTCTGTTCTCCCCTACAGGAGCAACACCACGCCAACGGTCTCTATACGTGGCGGGGAAGTAGCGGCCTTGTACGCTATTCAGTTGCTTCTGGTCGGAAAGATCAGCTCCTGGCTGCGCCCAGAGTACGTACCAGGGTAAAGAGCCCCTGCTATCGTACGTGTAGCTTTTCCCTACTACGGGAGCAACACCGCGCCGACGGTCTCTATACGCGGCGGGGAAGGAGCGGCCTTGTACGCCCTTCATTTGCTCTCTGTAAGATGGGTAGGCATCCTGCTCCTGCCGGGGCACGTACCAGGGTAGAGAAGCCCCTGAAGCCTCAGTACGTACTGGAGAGAGTGTGGCCTCTGTACCCCTCACTCCGGCTTGTCCCCTACTACGGGAGCAACACCGCGCCGATGGTCTCTATGCATGGCGTGGAAGGAGCGGCCTTGTACGCCCTTCAGTTGCTCCTTGTACGCCGGGTAAGCTCACGGCCACGGCCAACATAAGTACCAGGGTAAGGCGACCCAAGGCTCCAGCCTCAGGATGTACCAGAGAGAACACGAGTGACGTGAGTTCTTCTCCAGCCTCCTTCTCCTGTGGGAGCCCTTTGTCACCACCCGGGAATATAGCCCCGAAGGTGACACTAGAGTGGTGGCAAGGCCCGATATCGGACCTACCTACCACGCCTGGGAGATCCTTGTTCCTGCTCTAGTCCCGAAGGAGAAGCTGCCGCAGCCCAGCACTGTTGGCCCCTCTCCCCCTAGGCGCCTGAAGTCCCAGGACACCCAGGCCAGTCCCACTGGCTGCCGATGAAGGCGATCCCGGCTCCCTCACTCCACGGAGCCAGAGACGACAGACCCGACTACTCAGGCTGTTCGGCCCCAGTCCCGAGGGCCACCTCCCAGGTAGAGGCGCCGAGACAGGAGGGCCTCCCTGCACCACACCGACGAGTGTGACCCGGGCAGTGACTCCCCTGTGGGTAATCCCTCGTCCCCTGCAGGTCGGGTCCTTCTAGGGCCCTACCCTCACGCCCCTGTCACGGAGTGAACATTACCCAGAAGATACAAGTAAACAGTGATTCCCCTTGTTTCGAGAACAAATCGGGGAAGAGAACAGTGAACAGTGACTAAGTGAAGAACAGTGCAGTTACCAATAGTCCAAAAGAACTCAGTGTCGGCAGGACAGAGAATGAACCTTAGAGTAATTATCCAAGTCCCCCCAATAAAAGAACTTTCTGTGGACGCATAAGGCTAGGGTGCACGGCCCGGTCAAAAGCTTGAGTGTGAGTGTCGCCGTGACCAGGTGACTGTGTCAAGTGTCGCTATCCTCACCCTATCTTATTTATAGTAATATTTCCCCTACAGACTCCCAATCTTGTTTATCCCCTTTGTGATCAGTTCAGTGTATATCCTGCCTAAAAGTGACACATAGACAATACCATATATAATTCAAGATATCCCTGTATGAACATTGTAGTGTGTACTGAGTATAACTATATTTTGTGGTGCTGAATATTAACTCTGTGTCTCTGTTCCCCTGTATCTCAAATATCACTCCCTGTCGTATTGTAACGGTTAGAATTAAGGTAATAGATGTGTTATGGTGTACTGCCTGGTTTTTATGTCCTGTTTACTTGTTGGTGCTTTACTTCCGGTCTAGAAGGAGAACCCTGCTTCAGTCGCTAGTGTTTTTAAGACGAGAAGTCGCCTTAAAAACACCAGCATAACACTGGTGACAAGCAGTGGTTCTGGATCCGAGTAAAAGCACGGAGGAACGATTAAAGGAAATTTGCACAATGGCAGCCAAACCGTGCATCCAATTGCCGAGATTCAACCCGGACCAATGTGACACTGAAGTATATTTAGATATGGTCAAACCCCTCCTAGACATAGGGTTCGACTCGGACAGAGAAAAAATTGCAGTCACATTGCCTAACCTGGGAACAATAATTGCCACTGTCGCACCAAAAATCGTCCCAGAACTGACATGGGACCAATTCTCACAAATCGTGAGACAGGCTTTCACGTCATCAATAGGCAGAGTTGTCGCCCTCTTTCAACTCTACGCCCTCACCTACGACGGTAACCTAGATGACACATTCGTCCAGGCTCGGCGCCTCGTCAGCGCCGCTTATCCCGAGGCAGCTACAAATGCCCGAGATATACACACATTTAATGCCCTGCTGAGGATTCTCCCTAGCACAGTCAGGGAGCACTTCTCGATCTATGATCCCTCAGGGGACATGGACCAACACCTGCAACTCGTCAGAAGTCTCCTCGCCGCCTGTCCCATACCACAACCACTCCACGCGTGACAAGATTCCTGACGAAACAGAACCCTCCACCCAAACCTAAGCCGCCGCCTCACCAGCCACCTACAGAGCCGACTCCTACTGTGCCCAGGGCTTAGCCGCAGAAAAAACGCCCCAACCCCAAGGAACAAGGCAACCTGATTACCATTAATCCTTGGGAGTTCACGGCCTGCAGTCGCACCTGCCCCCTGCACGACATAAGAGAACAGCTCAAGGCAAGCAGGCGCAGAAACTTTCACCAGGAGCGCAAGAAAGACTCCTCCTTAGACGACGACGCCCCGGAAGACGACGCACCGCCAATACTCTACCCGGGACCGGACGACGACGAACACGATGACCACACCCAACCTCAGCAGATGGATTTTCAGGCCCGCCCCCGCACCTCCCCACGGTGGCGGGGGCCACCTGACACAGCTACAGACCCCCAGTCTACAAGATTTGGCTGAACGGGGTCAAGGCACGATTGCTGGTAGATACGGGAGCAGCCAGATCGTGCCTCTACTCCCACTTCTACTCCCGCCACACCTCTGCTTTCGGCCCCCTTCTCCTCACTTCAGCCAACCTCGTCGACGCGGGGGATGGCCCCATGCCTACCCGTGGGGAAACACGGGCCCCTCAAACCAACACTAACCAACGAGTACCCACCAACCACCTATTCATCATATTCGATTCGACATGTATTCAATATGATGGATATCTTGGGCTGGACCTCCTCCAAAAACTTCCTGTCACCATTGACTGCCATCATCGCACCTCCACTTCAGTCCAGCCCGCCCCAACCAAGCATCAATTAAGAAGAGAAAAAAATCTGGTAGAAGAAATAAGAAGAACACCACCCCCACCACACCACGCAGACACACACAACCCCCGAACAGTCACCTGCCCCAACCCACCTGTACATCTGACCCAAACCCAACCTCACTCAAGCCTCACTTCATCCCCCTCCATCACCACCCCCCACTACACATCGTCTGGACCCCTCCCCAACTTTTCCTGCCACTATCGCCTCCTCAATCACCATTCCACCCCACCACGAAGCTTGGGTAAAACTTAACAGACCTTCAGGTACCTCCGTCCTCTTCTCACCATCCATACCCACCGGACCACTCTCCTCCTGTTTAGCATCCCCCACCTTCCTCCCGCCACATGCCCATGACATCCATATCGCTAACCTCGCCACAACCCCACTAACCCTACCACGAGGACTCATCATTGGCGACATGGAAGAAGCAGAACCATGCCAAGCACCACCCTCTGATCATTCCACTCTCCCCGACCTACCATCACATCTATCCCCTTCCCAAACCAACAGCCTCCGACAACTCCTCCTGGACTTTCAGGACCTATTCTCCTCCGGCCCAACCGACCTTGGCCACACTACCTATCTCAGCCATGAGATACACACGACCGGACCTCCAGTTCGCCAACCATCACGATGAAAAAATCCAAACCAACAGGCAGAAGAAGGCCGGCAGGTCCAGGATATGCTCGATGTCGGCGTTATCTCCAATTCCACTAGCCCATGGTCCTCACCTGTTGTACTCGTGTGAAAGAAAGATGGGACTATGCACTTTTGCAATGATTACCGCAGAGTCAACGACGTCACTATCAAAGACGCTACGCCCCTACCAAGGATCGACAACTCGCTTGACTCCTTACATTGGTCGACCTGGTTCTCTAGCCTAGACCTGCAATCAGGCTATTGGCAAGCCCATGAACACCTTGACGACAAGCCGAAAACCGCCTTCTCAACATCGAACGGGAAGCATTATGAATTCAACATTCTTCCCTTCGGACTCTGCAACGCCCCTGCCACATTCTCCTGCATGATGGAGTCAGTTCTAAGCGGACTAACCTGGCAGACTTGTTTGGCCTACCTGGACGACGTCATCATTTTCAGTCATACCTGGGCCGACCACCTCCACCGCCTCAAACAAGTTTTCCACAGTATCCGCCAAGCAGGGCTAAAACTGAAACCGACAAAGCAAATCTTGGCCGAGAGATCAGTCTCTTTCCTTGGACATGTGATTAACGCTGAAGGCATCTCCCCTGACCCAGAAAAACTACGTGCGATCGCCCACATTCCCCTACCTCGTGACGGACACGAAACTAGAGCCTTCCTAGGCCTAACAACATACAACAGGCGGTTCATCAAAAGATTTGCAGATATCGCCAAACCCATACAAGACCTAACAAAAAATGGCGAGCCGGTCGTATGGACCGAACCAAGAAAAACTGCATTCTCCACCCTCAAGTCCAAGCTAACCTGTGCCCCCGTCGTCGCTTTCCCAGATTACAACCTCCCATTCCGCCTGTATACCAGACGTATCACACATCGCCATAGGGGCTGTCCTTGCACAAGTGCAAAACACCCGCGAACATATCATCGCCTGTGCCAGTCGCACCCTAAATCCTGCAGAAAGAAACTACGCGGCCACCAAACGAGAGTGCCTGGGAATCATCTGGTCCCTCGATTACTTCCGCTCCTACATCTCGGGCACCCATGTGATAGTCATTACGGACCACCAATCCCTACAATGGTTACGTCAGTCAAACACCACCAACGCACAACTCATACGATGGCGAGAAACACTCGAGGAGTATGATTTCGAGATCTCATACTGACCAGGCAAACTCCACACAAAGGCCGACGCCCTGTCCCGTCTACCAATCAATGCAATCTCAACAGAGCCAGACCTAATCCAAATGTGGCACAACAAACAACGCCCTACCTGGATCCCACCGAACACATTCGCTAAACTCCACCCGCATGGCGAGCACCTGTTCGATCCCAACAGACACATCGTCCTAAGCCCCACCACCGCCCACGACACTATGCTACACCTCCACGCCCATAACGGCATCCACCTGGGAACTAAAAAACTCCTACAAGTCTTTACCGACATGTACTGGACACCTAACCCATCCACCATTGCCAAGAACATCATACAATCCTGCCGAGCCTGTGCTTTAGGAAAGGACTTCACCCGTACACCCGGCCCTTCAGGAAAATTAACAGCGCAGAAACCCTTGCAACTACTTTCCTTAGACGTCATCAGCCCCCTCACACCCAAAGAAGGGTACAAATACATAATCACATTCGTGGATGTGTATTCAAAGTTTATCATCGCATGCCCCGCCAAAGATCACAGTGCAGTATCAGTTGCCGACGCCCTCACCCGCCATGTCTTCCCGTATTTTGGTATTCCCCAAGCATTGCACTCAGATAATGAACCAGAATTTACTGGCAAGGTCTGCGAAGAACTGGCAAACATATTTCTATACCACATCTCCCACTCATCCCCCTACTGGCCCCAAGGTAACAGCATCTTCGAGAGGAGCCATTGCTCCCTCATGAACCAGCTCCGCACATGCATTATGCAAACAGGGAATGAAGACTGGCCTGCCCACGTCAAGATTATCCAATGGGGTTTAAACACATCCCACGAGAAGACGGGATAACTCCACATGAAAGAGTTTTAGGGGAATCTCAACTACTCCTACCACTCCGCCACCACGTACAGCCACCCACCCCACCCTCCACTACCGACCCTCTCCACCACCTCAAACGCCGCCTCCACCACCTACACACTCAACAAGACCTGGCGCCCGACACGAATCACTCCAACCCATACAAACCTGGTCAGTCCGTGGTCGTTGCACACCTGCCCGCCCCCTCCAAAACCTCCCCCCGATTTAATGGACCCTTCAAAATTATTCGAGTACCCAACCCATACCAAGTCATCATCGATCAACAGGGACAACACCGCACATACCGAAATAGTCATGTGCGACCCTTCCACCCACCCAACACTGACCACCCTCCCGCCCGGCCAACTTGCACCTCTTCCTGCACACCTGTCCATCCCGACCTTTCTGAAAATTACCTCCCAGACTCCTACTCCTACTCCTCACCCCCTCCCTCCACCTCACCTACAACCAGCCCAACCCCCGACACACCACCACCACCGCCCGAGACCGCCACCCCTCCACAACTCACAACTCACCTCCCTAACACCTGTCCACCCACCACCTCCTGACCCACACCGCCACCACCACCCACATCACCACCACCGCCCAAAGCCACCACCACTGCAGACCTCACCACTCACCACCCTACCACCTGCAAACCCACCACACACCTCCCCCTTGACCATTCTCATTATACGCGTCAAACCGCACCCCCACTCGCCTCCCCCCCTAACAGCCGCATGCCCTCACAACCACCATGTGCACAACCATCCTCACCACCCACACCAACCCTCACTACCACCACCACAAGTTCAGAACGCCTCTCACGCCCACCCTTGAGATACACCCCATCACCACCGCCCATCGCACGCCCATCCCAACACCCACCACCACCACATACCCCCCCACCCCTAACACCTCCCCCATAACCCTCCCCCTCCATCAAGCATGATGGAATCCTCCCAGGTCCCAATTCCCCAAAGGACAACTCTCCTCCCACTGAACCATCCCCCATAAAATCACCAATTTCCCGTTACTCTCCAGCATTCAGCTTTCATCTCCTCACCAGGCACCATTCCCCGAGATGAAGGTGACGAGAGTACACTGGCTACCCCACGACCGCCCACATGCCAGAATTCGAGACACCCACCACCTTCTCCGACTCCTACGCCGGACCGACCATCCATCCTCCCTCCGGCTCACTCTCAACCTCCATCAGGAGCCTAACACCTTCACCACCCACTGGGTCAGCCTCAAACAACACCTCACCCCGGCCCACCAGATATTCAACTAAACCAACTACCACCTCCAGTCACGAGGTCGTGACTTTTACAACGTGGAGGGTGGTAAAATGCCCGCCGTGCCCGCCGCCGGACCTCCCACCTTACCACCCCCCACCCCAAAACCGGGCCTCCACCACACCACCACCCCAGGAGGACACAACGGTGGGGTTAGTGACCCCAATCAAGAGGGTCACCAGGACACTACGGTCCTGGGCCCTTCTTCCCCGCAACTGCCCCAACACCAGGTGACCGGGGAAAGGCAACTACCTTTGCGGGCGGAACAACTGTCGTCAGAAAAGGGGTGGGACTGAACTAGCTTCAGTCCCAAGTAACACCGTATTGACGGCAATACTTACACCCTCTAGGGCAGGAGGCCCAAGGCTACGACCTAATAAAGTGTACGAGGGTAAGGCGACCCAGGGCTCCGGCCTTAGTACACCCCAGAGAGAGAGTTGCCCCAGTGCATCCCTCTCCTGCTGTTCTCCCCTACAGGAGCAACAACGCACCAACGGTCTCTATACGTGGCGGGGAAGGAGCGTCCTTGTACGCCCTTCAGTTGCTTCTGGTCCGAAAGATCAGCTCCCAGCTACGGCCAGAGTAAGTACCAGGGTAAAGAGTCCCTGCTATCGTACGTGTATTATTTCCCTACTACGGGAGCAACACCGCGCCGACGGTCTCTATACGTGGCGGGGAAAGGAGCGGCCTTGTACGGCCTTCAGTTGCTCTCTGTAAGATGGGTAGGCATCCTGCTCCTGCCGGGGCACGTACCAGGGTAGAGAAGACCCTGAAGGTAGCTTCAGTACGTACTGGAGAGAGTGTGGCCTCTGTGCCCCTCTCTCCGGCTTGTCCCCTACTACGGGAGCAACACCGCGCTGACGGTCTCTATACATGGCGGGGAAGGAGGGCCTTGTACGCCCTTCAGTTGCTCCTTGTACGCCGGGCAACCTCACGGCAACAGCCAACGTACGTACCAGGGTAAGGCGACCCAAGGCTCCGGCCTCAGGACGTACCAGAGAGGACACGAGTGACGTGAGTTCTTCTCCAGCCTCCTTCTCCTGTGGGAGCCCTTCGTCACCACCGGGGAATATAGCCCCGAAGGTGACACTAGAGTGGTGGCAAGGCCCGATATCGGACCTACCTCCCACGCCTGGGAGATCCTTGTTCCTGCTCGAGTCCCGAAGGAGAAGCTGCCGCAGCCCATCCCTGTTGGCGTCTCTCCCCCTAGGCGCCTGCAGTCCCAGGACACCCAGGCCAGTCCCACTGGCTGCCGATGAAGGCGATCCCGGCTCCCTCACTCCACGGAGCCAGAGACGACAGGCCCGACTACTCAGGCTGTTCGGCCCCAGTCCCGAGGGCCACCTCCCAGGTAGAGGCCCCCAGACAGGAGGGCCTCCCTGCACCACACCGACGAGTGTGACCCGGGCAGTGACTCCCCTGTGGGTAATCCCTCGTCCTCTGCAGGTCGGGTCCCTCTAGGGCCCTACCCTCACGCCCTTTTCACGGAGTGAACATTACCCAGAAGATACAAGTAAATAGTGATTCCCCTTGTTTCGAGAACAAATCGGGGAAGAGAACAGTGAACAGTGACTAAGTGAAGAACAGTGCAGTTACCAATAGTCCAAAAGAACTCAGTGTCGGCAGGACAGAGAATGAACCTTAGAGTAATTATCCAAGTCCCCCCAATAAAAGAACTTTCTGTGGACGCATAAGGATAGAGTGCACGGCCCGGTCAAAAGCTTGAGTGTGAGTGTCGCCGTGACCAGGTGACTGTGTCAAGTGTCGCTATCCGCACCCTATCTTATTTATAGTAATATTTCCCCTACAGACTCCCAATCTTGTTTATCCCCTTTGTTGATCAGTTCAGTGTATATCCTGCCTAAAAGTGACACATAGACAATACCATATATAATTCAAGATATCCCTGTATGAACATTGTAGTGTGTACTGAGTATAACTATATTTTGTGGTGCTGAATATTAACTCTGTGTCTCTGTTCCCCTGTATCTCAAATATCACTCTCTGTCGTATTTAACGGTAAGAATTAAGGTAATAGATGTGTTAAGGTGTACTGCCTGGTTTTTATGTCCTGTTCCCTTGTTGGTGCTTTACTTCCGGTCTAGAAGGAGGACCTGATTCAGTCGCTAGTGTTTTTAAGACGAGAAGTCGCCTTAAAAACACCAGCATAACACTGGTGACAAGCAGTGGTTCTGGATCCGAGTAAAAGCACGGAGGAACGATTAAAGGAAACTTGCACAATGGCAGCCAAACCGCGCATCCAATTGCCGAATTCAACCCGGACCAATGTGACACTGAAGTATATTTAGATAAGGTCAAACCCTCCTAGACATAGGGTTCGACTCGGACAGAGAAAAAATTGCAGTCACATTGCCTAACCTGGGAACAATAATTGCCACTGTCGCACCAAAAATAGTCCCAGAACTGACATGGGACCAATTCTCACAAATCGTGAGACAGGCTTTCACGCCATCAATAGGCAGAGTTGTCGCCCTCTCTCAACTCGACGCCCTCACCTACGACGGTAACCTAGACGACACATTCGTCCAGGCTCGGCGCCTCGTCAGCACCGCTTATCCCGAGGCAGCTACAAGTGCCCTAGATATACACACATTTAATGCCCAGCTGAGGATTCTCCCTAGCACAGTCAGGGAGCACTTCTCGATCTATGATCACTCAGGGGACATGGACCAACACCTGCAACTCGTCAGAAGTCTCCTCGCCGCCTGTCCCATACCACAACCACTCCACGCATGACAAGATTCCTGACGAACCAGAACCCTCCACCCAAACCAAAGCCGCCGCCTCACCAGCCACCAACAGAGCCGACTCCTACTGTGCCCAGGGCTTAGCCGCAGAAAAAACGCCCCAACCCCAAGGAACAAGGCAACCTGATTACCATTAATCCTTGGGAGTTCACGGCCTGTAGTCGCACCTGCCCCCTGCACGACATAAGAGAACTGCTCAAGGTAAGCAGGCACAGAAACTTTCGCCAGGGGCGCAAGAAAGACTCCTCCTTAGACGACGACGCCGCGGAAGATGACGCACCGCCAATGCTCTACCCGGGACTGGACGACGATGAACACGATGACCAAACCCAACCTCAGTAGATGGATTTTTAGGAGCGCCCCCGCACCTCCCCACGGTGGCGGGGGCCACCTTACACAGCAACAGACCCCCAATCTACAAGATTTGGCTGAACGGGGTCAAGGCACGATTGCTGGTAGATACAGGAGCAGCCAGATCGTGCCTCTACTCCCAATTCTACTCCCGCCACACCTCTGCTTTCGGCCCCCTTCTCCCCACTTCAGCCAACCTCGTCGACGCGGGGGATGGCCCCATGCCTACCTGTGGGGAAACACGGGCCCTTCAAACCAATACTAATCAACGAGTATCCACCAACCACCCATTCATCATATTCGATTCGACATGTAATCAATATGATGGATATCTTTGGCTGGACCTCCTCCAAAAACTCCATGCCACCATTGACTGCCATCAGAGCCCCTCCACTTCAGTCCAGCCCGCCCCAACCAAGCATCAATTAACAAGAGAAAAAAATCTGGTAGAATAAAAAAGAAGAACACCCCCCCCCCCACACCACGCAGACACACACAACCCCCGAACATTCACCTGCCCCAACCCACCTGTACATCTGACCCAAACCCAACCTCACTCAAGCCTCACTTCATCCCCCTCCATCACCACCCCCCACTACACATCGTCTGGACCCCTCCCCATCTTTTCCTGCCACTATCGCCTCCTCAATCACCATTCCACCCCACCACGAAGCTTGGGTAAAACTTAACAGACCTTCAGGTACCTCCGTCCTCTTCTCACCATCCATACCCACCGGAACACTCTCCTGTTTAGCATCCCCCACCTTCCTCCCGCCACATGCCCATGACATCCATATCGCTAACCTCGCCACAACCCCACTAACCCTACCACGAGGACTCATCATTGGCGACACGGAAGAAGCAGAACCATGCCAAGCACCACCCCCCGATCATTCCACTCTCCCCGACCTACCATCACATCTATCCCCTTCCCAAACCAACAGCCTCCGACAACTCCTCCTGGACTTTCAGGACCTATTCTCCTCCGGCCCAACCGACCTTGGCCACACTACCTATCTCAGCCATGAGATACACACGACCGGACCTCCAATTCGCCAACCATCACGACCAAAAAATCCAAACCAACAAGCAGAAGAAGACCGGCAGGTCCAGGATACGCTCGATGTCGGCGTTATCTCCAATTCCACTAGCCCATGGTCCTCATCTGTTGTACTCGTGTGAAAGAAAGATGGGACTATGCACTTTTGCAATGATTACCGCAGAGTCAACGACGTCACTATCAAAGACGCTATGCCCCTAACCAGGATCAACAACTCGCTTGACTCCTTACGTGGGTCGACCTGGTTCTCTAGCCTAGACCTGCAATCAGGCTATTGGCAAGCCCATGTACACCTTGACGACAAGCCCAAAACCGCCTTCTCAACATCGAACGGGAAGCATTATGAATTCAACATTCTTCCCTTCGGACTCTGCAACGCCCCTGCCACATTCTCCTGCCTGATGGAGTCAGTTCTCAGCGGACTAACCTGGGAGACTTGTTTGGCCTACCTGGACGACGTCATCATTTTCAGTCATACCTGGGCCGACCACCTCCACCGCCTCAAACAAGTTTTCCACAGTATCCGCCAAGCAGGGCTCAAACTGAAACCGACAAAGCGCGTCTTGGCCGAGAGATCAGTCTCTTTCCTTGGACATCTGATTAACGCTGAAGGCATCTCCCCTGACCCAGAAAAACTACGTGCGATTCCCGACATTCCCCTACCTCATGACGTACATGAAACTAGAGCCTTCCTAGGCCTAACAACATACTACAGGCGGTTCATCAAAAGATTTGCAGATATCGCCAAACCCGTACACGACCTAACAAAAAAAGGCGAGCCGTTCGTATGGAGCGAACCAAGAAAAACTACATTCACCACCCTCAAGTCCAAGCTAATCTCTGCCCGCGTCGTCGCTTTCCCAGATTACAACCTCCCATTCCGCCTGTATACCAGACGTATCACTCATCGCCATAGGGGCTGTCCTTGCACAAGTGCAAAACACCCGCGAACATATCATCGCCTGTGCCAGTCGCACCCTAAATCCTGCAGAAAGAAACTACGCGTCCACCAAACGAGAGTGCCTGGGAATCATCTGGTCCCTCGATTACTTCCGCTCCTACATCTCGGGCACCCATGTGATAGTCATTACGGACCACCAATCCCTACAATGGTTACGTCAGTCAAACACCATCAACGCACAACTCATACGATGGCGAGAAACACTCGAGGAGTATGATTTCGAGATCTCATACTGACCAGGCAAACTCCACACAAAGGCCGACGCCCTTTCCCGTCTAGCAATCAATGCAATCTCAACAGAGCCAGACCTAATCCAAATGTGGCACAACAAACAACGCCCTACCTGGATCCCACCGAACACATTCGCTAAACTCCACCCGCATGGCGAGCACCTGTTCGATCCCAACAGAAACATCGTCCTAAGCCCCACCACCGCCCACGACACTATGCTACACCTCCACGCCCATAACGGCATCCACCTGGGAACTAAAAAACTCCTACAAGTCTTTACCGACATGTACTGGACACCTAACCCATCCACCATTGCCAAGAACATCATACAATCCTGCCGAGCCTGTGCTTTAGGAAAGGACTTCACCCGTACACCCGGCCCTTCAGGAAAATTAACAGCGCAGAAACCCTTGCAACTACTTTCCTTAGACGTCGTCAGCCCCCTCACACCCAAAGAAGGGTACAAATACATAATCACATTCGTGGATGTGTATTCAAAGTTTATCATCACATGCCCCGCCAAAGATCACAGTGCAGTATCAGTTGCCGACGCCCTCACCCGCCATGTCTTCCCGTATTTTGGTATTCCCCAAGCACTGCACTCAGATAATGAACCAGAATTTACTGGCAAGGTCTGCGAAGAACTGGCAAACATATTTCAATACCACATCTCCCACTCATCCCCCTACTGGCCCCAAGGTAACAGCATCTGCGAGAGGAGCCATCGCTCCCTCATGAACCAGCTCCGCACATGCATTATGCAAACAGGGAATGAAGACTGGCCTGCCCACGTCAAGATTATCCAATGGGGTTTAAACACATGCCCACGAGAAGACGGGATAACTCCACATGAAAGAGTTTTAGGGGAATCTCAACTACTCCTACCACTCCGCCACCACCTACAGCCACCCACCCCACCCTCCACTACCGACCCTCTCCACCACCTCAAACGCCGCCTCCACCACCTACACACTCAACAAGACCTGGCGCCCGACACGAATCACTCCAACCCATACAAACCTGGTCAGTCCGTGGTCGTTGCAGACCTGCCCGCCCCCTCCAAAAGCCAGACATCCACCTCCACCACCTACCAGCTTCAGTCACGGGGTCATGACTTTTACAACGTGGAGGGTGGTAAAATGCCCGCCGTGCCCGCCACCGGACCTCCCACCTCACCACCCCCCACCCCACCACCGGGCTGCCACCACACCACCACCCCAGGAGGACACAACGGTGGGGTTAGTGACCCCAATCAAGAGGGTCACCAGGACACTACGGTCCTGGGCCCTACTTCCCCGCAACTGCCCCAACACCAGGTGACCGGGGAAAGGCAAATACCTTGTGGGCGGAACAACTGTCATCAGAAAAGGGGTGGGACTGAACTAGCTTCAGTCCCAAGTAACACCGTATTGACGGCAATTGTTACACCGTCTAGGGCAGTAGGCCAAGGGCAGGAGGCCAAAGGCTACGGCCTAATAAAGTGTACGACGGTAAGGCGACCCAAGGCTCCGTCTTTAGTACACCTCAGAGAGAGAGTTGCCCCAGTGCATCCCTCTTCTTCTGTTCTCCCCTACAGGAGCAACAACACGCCAACGGTCTCTATACGTGGCGGGGAAGGAGCGGCCTTGTACGCCCTTCAGTTGCTTCTGGTCTGAAAGATCAGCTCCTGGCTACGGCCAGAGTACGTACCAGGGTAAAGAGCCCCTGCTATCGTACGTGTAGCTTTTCCCTACTACGGGAGCAACACCGCGCCGACGGTCTCTATACGTGGCGGGGAAGGAGCGGCCTTGTACGCCCTTCAGTTGCTCTCTGTAAGATGGGTAGGCATCCTGCTCCTGCCGGGGCACGTACCAGGGTAGAGAAGCCCCTGAAGGTAGCCTCAGTACGTACTGGAGAGAGTGTGGCCTCTGTGCCCCTCACTCCGGCTTGTCCACTACTATGGGAGCAACACCGCGCCGACGGTCTCTATACATGGCGTGGAAGGAGCGGCCTTGTACGCCCTTCAGTTGCTCCTTGTACGCCGGGTAAGCTCACCGCTACAGCCAACATACGTACCAGGGTAAGACGACCCAAGGCCACAGCCTCAGGACGTACCAGAGAGAACACGAGTGATGTGAGTCCTTCTCCAGCCTCCTCCTCCTGTGGGAGCCCTTCGTCACCACCTGGGAATATAGCCCCAAAGGTGATACTAGAGTGGTGGCAAGGCCCAATATCGGACCTACCTCCCACGCCTGGGAGATCCTTCTTCCTGCTCGAGTCCCGAAGGAGAAGCTGCCGCAGCCCAGCACTGTTGGCCCCTCTCCTCCTAGGCGCCCGCAGTCCCAGGACACCCAGGCCAGTCCCACCGGCTCCTGACGAAGGCGACCCCGGCTCCCTCACTCCACGGAGCCAGAGACGACAGGCCCGACTACTCAGGCTGTTCGGCCCCAGTCCCGAGGGCCACCTCCCAGGTCGAGGCCCCCAGACAGGAGGGCCTCCCTGCACCACACCGACGAGTGTGACCCGGGCAGTGACTCCCCTGTGGGTAATCCCTTGCCCTCTGCAAGTCGGGTCCCCCTAGGGCTCTACCCTCACGCCCTTGTCACGGAGTGAACATTACCCAGAAGATACAGGTAAATAGTGATTCCCCTTGTGTCGAGAACAAATCGGGGGAGAGAACAGTGAAGAGTGACTAAGTGAAGAACAGTGCAGTTGCCAATAGTCCAAAAGAACTCAGTGTCGGCAGGACAGAGAATGAACCTTAGAGTAATTATCCAAGTCCCCCCAATAAAAGAACTTTCTGTGGACGCATAAGGCTAGGGTGCACGGCCCAGTCAAAAGCTTGAGTGTGAGTGTCTCCGTGACCAGGTGACTGTGTCAAGTGTCGCTATCCTCACCCTATCTTATTTATAGTAATATTTCCCCTACAGACTCCCAATCTTGTTTATCCCCTTTGTGATCAGTCCAGTGTATATCCTGACTAAAAGTGACACATAGACAATACCATATATAATTCAAGATATCCCTGTATGAACATTGTAGTGTGTACTGAGTATAACTATATTTTGTGGTGCTGAATATTAACTCTGTGTCTCTGTTCCCCTGTATCTCAAATATCACTCCCTGTCGTATTGTAACGGTTAGAATTAAGGTAATAGATGTGTTAAGGTGTACTGCCTGGTTTTTATGTCCTGTTTACTTGTTGGTGCTTTACTTCCGGTCTAGAAGGAGAACCCTGCTTCAGTCGCTAGTGTTTTTAAGACGAGAAGTCGCCTTCAAAACACCAGCATAACACTGGTGACAAGCAGTGGTTC
Source organism: Coenobita brevimanus (assembly GCF_032717465.1). NCBI lineage: Eukaryota > Metazoa > Arthropoda > Malacostraca > Decapoda > Coenobitidae > Coenobita > Coenobita brevimanus. Next base: position 3,236,888 of record NC_136963.1, on the reverse strand, counting down.
TGGATCCGAGTAAAAGCATGGAGGAACGATTAAAGGAAATTTGCACAATGGCAGCCAAACCGTGCATCCAATTGCCGAGATTCAACCCGGACCAATGTGACACTGAAGTATATTTAGATATGGTCAAACCCCTCCTAGACATAAGGTTCGACTCGGACAGAGAAAAAATTGCAGTCACATTGCCTAACCTGGGAACAATAATTGCCACTGTCGCACCAAAAATCGTCCCAGAACTGACATGGGACCAATTCTCACAAATCGTGAGACAGGCTTTCACGTCATCAATAGGCAGAGTTGTCGCCCTCTTTCAACTCTACGCCCTCACCTACGACGGTAACCTAGATGACACATTCGTCCAGGCTCGGCGCCTCGTCAGCGCCGCTTATCCCGAGGCAGCTACAAATGCCCGAGATATACACACATTTAATGCCCTGCTGAGGATTCTCCCTAGCACAGTCAGGGAGCACTTCTCGATCTATGATCCCTCAGGGGACATGGACCAACACCTGCAACTCGTCAGAAGTCTCCTCGCCGCCTGTCCCATACCACAACCACTCCACGCGTGACAAGATTCCTGACGAAACAGAACCCTCCGCCCAAACCTAAGCCGCCGCCTCACCAGCCACCTACAGAGCCGAGTCCTACTGTGCCCAGGGCTTAGCCGCAGAAAAAACGCCCCAACCCCAAGGAACAAGGCAACCTGATTACCATTAATCTTTGGGAGTTCACGGCCTGCAGTCGCACCTGCCCCCTGCACGACATAAGAGAACAGCTCAAGGCAAGCAGGCGCAGAAACTTTAACCAGGAGCGCAAGAAAGACTCCTCCTTAGACGACGACGCCCCGGAAGACGACTCACCGCCAATACTCTACCCGGGACCGGACGACGACGAACACGATGACCACACCCAACCTCAGTAGATGGATTTTCAGGCCCGCCCCCGCACCTTCCCACGGTGGCGGGGGCCACCTGACACAGCTACAGACCCCCAGTCTACAAGATTTGGCTGAACGGGGTCAAGGCACGATTGCTGGTAGATACGGGAGCAGCCAGATCGTGCCTCTACTCCCACGTATACTGCCGCCACACCTCTGCTTTCGGCTCCCTTCTCCTCACTTCAGCCAACCTCGTCGACGCGGGGGATGGCCCCATGCCTACCCGTGGGGAAACACGGGCCCCTCAAACCAACACTAACCAACGAGTACCCACCAACCACCTATTCATCATATTCGATTCGACATGTATTCAATATGATGGATATCTTGGGCTGGACCTCCTCCAAAAACTTCCTGTCACCATTGACTGCCATCATCGCGCCTCCACTTCAGTCCAGCCCGCCCCAACCAAGCATCAATTAACAAGAGAAAAAAATCTGGTAGAAGAAAAAAGAAGAACACCACCCTCCTCACACCACGCAGACACACACAACCCCCGAACAGTCACCTGCCCCAACCCATCTGTACATATGACCCCAACCCAACCTCACTCAAGCCTCACTTCATCCCCCTCCATCACCACCCCCCACTACACATCGTCTGGACCCCTCCCCAACTTTCCCTGCCACTATCGCCTCCTCAATCACCATTCCACCCCACCACGAAGCTTGGGTAAAACTTAACAGACCTTCAGGTACCTCCGTCCTCTTCTCACCATCCATACCCACCGGAACACTCTCCTCCTGTTTAGCATCCCCCACCTTCCTCCCGCCACATGCCCATGACATCCATATCGCTAACCTCGCCACAACCCCACTAACCCTACCACGAGAACTCATCATTGGCGACATGGAAGAAGCAGAACCATGCCAAGCACCCCCCCCCCGATCATTCCACTCTCCCCGACCTACCATCACATCTATCCCCTTCCCAAACCAACAGCCTCCGACAACTCCTCCTGGACTTTCAGGACCTATTCTCCTCCGGCCCAACCGACCTTGGCCACACTACCTATCTCAGCCATGAGATACACACGACCGGACCTCCAATTCGCCAACCATCACGACGAAAAAATCCAAACCAACAGGCAGAAGAAGACCTGCAGGTCCAGGATATGCTCGATGTCGGCGTTATCTCCAATTCCACTAGCCCATGGTCCTCACCTGTTGTACTCGTGTGAAAGAAAGATGGGACTATGCACTTTTGCATTGATTACCGCAGAGTCAACGATGTCACTATCAAAGGTGCTACGCCCTTACCCAGGATCGACAACTCGCTTGACTCCTTACATGAGTCGACCTGGTTCTCTACCCTAGACCTGCAATCAGGCTATTGGCAAGCCCCTGTACACCCTGACGACAAGCCCAAAACCGCCTTCTCAGCATCGAACGGAAAGCATTATGAATTCAACATTCTTCCCTTCGGACTCTGCAACGCCCCTGCCACATTCTCCTGCCTGATGGAGTCAGTTCTCAGCGGACTAACCTGGGAGACTTGTTTGGCGTACCTGGACGATGTCATCATTTTCAGTTATACCTGGGCCGACCAGCTCCACCACCTCAAACAAGTTTTCCACAGTATCCGCCAAGCAGGGCTCAAACTGAAACCGACAGAGCGCGTCTTGGCCGAGAGATCAGTCTCTTTCCTTGGACATCTGATTAACGCTGAAGGCATCTCCCCTGACATAGAAAAACTACGTGCGATCGCCCACATTCCCCTACCTCGTGACGTACACGAAACTAGAGCCTTCCTAGGCCTAACAACATACTAAAGCGGTTCATCAAAAGATTTGCAGATATCGCCAAACCCATTCAAGACCTAACAAAAAAAGGCGAGCCGTTCGTATGGACCGAACCAAGAAATACTGCATTCACCACCCTCAAGTACAAGCTAACCTGTGCCCCCGTCTTCGCTTTCCCGGATTACAACCTCCCATTCCGCCTGTATACCGACGTATCACTCATCGCCATAGGGGCTGTCCTTGAACAAGTGCAAAACGGCCGCAAACATATCATCGCCTGTGCCAGTCGCACCCTAAATCCTGCAGAAAGAAACTACGCGGCCACCAAACGAGAGTGCCTGGGAATCATCTGGTCCCTCGATTACTTCCGCTCCTACATCTTGGGCACCCATGTGATAGTCATTACGGACCACCAATCCCTACAATGGTTACGTCAGTCAAACACCACCAACGCACAACTCATACGATGGCGAGAAACACTCGAGGAGTATGATTTCGAGATCTCATACTGACTAGGCAAACTCCACACAAAGGCCGACGCCCTGTCCCGTCTACCAATCAATGCAATCTCAACAGAGCCAGACCTAATCCAAATGTGGCACAACAAACAACGCCCTACCTGGATCCCACCGAACACATTCGCTAAACTCCACCCGCATGGCGAGCACCTGTTCGATCCCAACAGACACATCGTCCTAAGCCCCACCACCGCCCACGACACTATGCTACACCTCCACGCCCATAACGGCATCCACCTGGGAACTAAAAAACTCCTACAAGTCTTTACCGACATGTACTGGACACCTAACCCATCAACCATTGTCAAGAACATCATAAAATCCTGCCGAGCCTGTGTTTTAGGAGAGGACTTCACCCATACACCCGGCCCTTCAGGAAAATTAACAGCGTAGAAACCCTTGCAACTACTTTCCTTAGACGTCGTCAGCCCCCTCACACCCAGAGTAGAGTACAAATACATAATCACATTCGTGGATGTGTATTCAAAGTTTATCATCGCATGCCTCGCCAAATATCACAGTGCAGTATCAGTTGCCGACGCCTCCACCCGCCATGTCTTCCCGTATTTTGGTATTCCCCAAGCACTGCACTCAGATAATGCCCCAAAATTTACTGGCAAGGTCTGCGAAGAACTGGCAAACATATTTGGATACCACATCTCCCACTCATCCCTCTACTGGCTCCAAGGTAACAGCATCTGCGAGAGGAGCCATCGCTCCCTCATGAACCAGTTCCGCACATGCTTTATGCAAACAGGGAATGAAGACTGGCCTGCCCACGTCAAGATTATCCAATGGGGTTTAAACACATGCCCACGAGAAGACAGGATAACTCCATATGAAAGAGTTTTGGGATAAACTCCACTACTAATACCACTCCGCCACCAATTACAGCCACCCACCCCACCCTCCACTACCGAACCTCTCCACCACCTGAAACGCCGCCTCCAACACCTACACACTCAACAAGACCTGGCGCCGGACACGAATCACTCCAACCCATACAAACGTGGTCAGTCCGTGGTCGTTGCACACCTGCCCGCCCCCTCCAAAACCTCCCCCCGATTTAATGGACCCTTCAAAATTATTCGAGTACCCAACCCATACCAAGTCATCATCGATCAACAGGGACAACACCGCACATACCGAAATCGCCACGTGCGACCCTTCCACCCACCCAACACTGACCACCCTCTCACCCGGCCAGCCTGCACCTCTTCCTGCACACCTGTCCATCCCGACCTTTCTGAGAATTACCCCCCAGGCTCCTACTCCTACTCCTTCTCACTCCCTCCCTCCACCTCACCTACAACCAGCCCACCCCCCGACACACCACCACCACCGCCCGAGACCGCTACCCCTCCACAACTCACAACTCACCTCCCTAACACCTGTCCACCCACCGCCTCCTGACCCACACCGCCCCCACCGCCCACATCACCACCACCGCCCAAAGCCACCACCTCTGCAGACCTCACCACTCACCACCCTACCATCTGCAAACCCACCACACACCTCCCCCTTGACAATTCTCATTATACGAGACACACCGCACCCCAACTCGCCTCCCCCCCTAACAGCCGCACGCCCTCACAACCACCACGTGCACAACCACCCTCACCACCCACACCAACCCTCACTACCACCACCACCAGATCAGGACGCCTCTCACGCCCACCCTTTAGATACACCCCATCACCACTGCCCATCGCACTCCCATCCCAACACCCACCACCACCACATACCCCCCCCACCCCAAACACCTCCCCCATAACCGTCCCCCTCCACCAAGCATGATGGAATCTTCCCAGGTCCCAATTCCCTAAAGGACGACTCTCCTCCCACTGAACCATCCCCCATAAAATCACCAATTTCCCGTTACTCTCCAGCATTCAGCTTTCATCTCCTCACCAGGCACCATTTCCCGAGATGAAAGTGACGAGAGTACACTGGCTACCCCACGACCGCCCACATGCCAGAATCCGAGACACCCACCACCTTCTCCGACTCCTACGCCGGACCGACCATCCATCCTCCCTCCGGCTCACTCTCAATCCCATCAGGAGCCTAACACCTTCACCACCCACTGGGTCAGACTCATCCAACACCTCACCCCGGCCCACCAGACATCCACCTCCACCACCTACCACCTCCAGTCACGGGGTCGTGACTTTTACAACGTGGAGGGTGGTAAAATGCCCGCCGTGCCCGCCACCGGACCTCCCACCTCACCACCCCCCACCCCACCACCGGGCCGCCACCACACCACCACCCCAGGAGGACACAACGGTGGGGTTAGTGACCCCAATCAAGAGGGTCACCAGGACACTACGGTCCTGGGCCCTACTTCCCCGCAACTGCCCCAACACCAGGTGACCGGGGAAAGGCAAATACCTTGCGGGCGGAACAACTGTCCTCAGAATAGGGGTGGGACTGAACTAGCTTCAGTCCCAAGTAACACCGTATTGACGGCAATTGTTACACCCTCTAGGACAGGAGGCCAAGGGCAGGAGGCCAAAGGCTACGGCCTAATAAAGTGTACGACGGTAAGGCGACCCAAGGCTCCGGCTTTAGTACACCTCAGAGAGAGAGTTGCCCCAGTGCATCCCTCTTCTTCTGTTCTCCCCTACAGGAGCAACAACACGCCAACGGTCTCTTTACGTGGCGGGGAAGGAGCGGCCTTGTACGCCCTTCAGTTGCTTCTGGTCTGAAAGATCAGCTCCTGGCTACGGCCAGAGTACGTACCAGGGTAAAGAGCCCCTGCTATCGTACGTGTAGCTTTTCCCTACTACGGGAGCAACACCGCGCCGACGGTCTCTATACGTGGCGGGGAAGGAGCGGCCTTGTACGCCCTTCAGTTGCTCTCTGTAAGATGGGTAGGCATCCTGCTCCTGCCGGGGCACGTACCAGGGTAGAGAAGCCCCTGAAGGTAGCCTCAGTACGTACTGGAGAGAGTGTGACCTCTGTGCCCCTCACTCCGGCTTGTCCACTACTATGGGAGCAACACCGCGCCGACGGTCTCTATACATGGCGTGGAAGGAGCGGCCTTGTACGCCCTTCAGTTGCTCCTTGTACGCCGGGTAAGCTCACAGCCACAGCCAACATACGTACCAGGGTAAGACGACCCAAGGCCCCAGCCTCAGGACGTACCAGAGAGAACACGAGTGACGTGAGTCCTTCTCCAGCCTCCTCCTCCTGTGGGAGCCCTTCGTCACCACCTGGGAATATAGCCCCAAAGGTGATACTAGAGTGGTGGCAAGGCCCAATATCGGACCTACCTCCCACGCCTGGGAGAGCCTTCTTCCTGCTCGAGTCCCGAAGGAGAAGCTGCCGCAGCCCAGCACTGTTGGCCCCTCTCCCCCTAGGCGCCCGCAGTCCCAGAACACCCAGGCCTGTCCCACCGGCTCCTGACGAAGGCGACCCCGGCTCCCTCACTCCACGGAGCCAGAGACGACAGGCCCGACTACTCAGGCTGTTCGGCCCCAGTCCCGAGGGCCACCTCCCAGGTCGAGGCCCCCAGACAGGAGGGCCTCCCTGCACCACACCGACGAGTGTGACCCGGGCAGTGACTCCCCTGTGGGTAATCCCTTGCCCTCTGCAAGTCGGGTCCCCCTAGGGCTCTACCCTCACGCCCTTGTCACGGAGTGAACATTACCTAGAAGATACAGGTAAATAGTGATTCCCCTTGTGTCGAGAACAAATCGGGGAAGAGAACAGTGAACAGTGACTAAGTGAAGAACAGTGCAGTTACCAATAGTCCAAAAGAACTCAGTGTCAGCAGGACAGAGAATGAACCTTAGAGTAATTATCCAAGTCACCCCAATAAAAGAACTTTCTGTGGACGCATAAGGCTAGGGTGCACGGCCCGGTCAAAAGCTTGAGTGTGAGTGTCGCCGTGACCAGGTGACTGTGTCAAGTGTCGCTATCCGCACCCTATCTTATTTATAGTAATATTTCCCCTACAGACTCCCAATCTTGTTTATCCCCTTTGTGATCAGTTCAGTGTATATCCTGACTAAAAGTGACACATAGACAATACCATATTTAATTCAAGATATCTGTGAAAAATGTAGAGTAATTCTGGTAAACAAATCGGGGCCCTCTTTCTGGGCACCAAAATGTGAGAAATGTTAAATGTATCCAAGTCGGTATCCCTGCCGGGACACCGCTATGCAAGAATTTTCTCGCTACACAACTCGTAGGTCGTTACTCTTCCCTAAAGTTGTCTAAGTAAATCAAACAAGTCTCAGAGTTAGGTGATACGTAAATTAAATTTAACTCACCTACAATACTATCTTCTATCTTATCTCTTCGCTAATCCCCCGTTGAATTGGCCAATTCGTAAAGGTTACTTAGCTATATGAAGAGGGAGTGATCGTTAACCGATGACGATGAGGCTGCTTAGTGTAATTGCTTGAGCAAGCGTCCTTATGGTGCGTATGTACAACCTAGCTTGAGAGTGACTAGGAACAGAGTGTTAACTCCACGAGATCTAGGAGCAGAGTGAGTGAACGCGGCAATTCTACCTCCCTCATAGAATGGTAGGTTGCCAACTTTTAGTTGTTTACAGTACTAAATACAGTCAAATTACATCATGATATGTATAGGGCAAATCTAACAAATTAATCTTAGTTCCACTAAAACTAAAGTTAGACCAAATATTCCCTTTAACTATGTAAATATCTTAATTCCACATCTGCCTTAACAGGGGAATCTTTCCCTGCTTGCCACGTCACCTATCGCGCAGACGCAGCTTAGGTCAGTGGAAAATACCACATAATTACATGTATTTACAATGCATAGTTGTCCTCAGGGGTTAAATGCAGTAGCATTTAATTTATCAATAATAAGAATTATTAAAGAGAACGTCGTTTCTGGGTTATTAAAACCGCTTGAATAATTAACAACAGTCTCTACGTCCTCTGCCTTTAACCAGGGATAAACTATGATCAATTTAGAGAGCGCAACTGCTCTGGGGGAAAATATTTCCCACAGTTTTGGGGCCGGCGGAAAATGATACGTTCTATCATGTAATATGACCCTTAGCCAAGAGTTCCCTCCATAGTTCTCGAGTACCCTGTGCTGCGGCCCTACTAGGTCGCGCCTCTTGACCCGTTTGATCTTCACCATTCTCTGAATCCGGGGTGGCTGCTAACTCAAGGGGTACCAGTTTATCAATAGTTTTTATACTGGTATGTCCCCTGCATTTTATTTTTACGAGTCTCAGCACCCCTTCAGAATCTGGGTGTGTGGAGATCACTTTAGCTAATGGCCACTGGGATCTTGGCTGTTCAGTCTTCACTAAGACCACATCTCCTATGTTAATAACTGATTTGTTGCTGGCAGCTTGAGCTCCATAAAACCTCTCGCGTAGGCTCAAAAGATACTCTTCGCTCCAATGTCTATTCCAAGTATCCAGCACCCTTTTCAGATGTTGATATCCCTCCCGAAGATGTTGTCCTAAATCATTAGTTTCTATGTTAGGATCATCAACTTCTTCCTGGATATCCACACAAGGCATCGGATGGAGCTTGCTGCCATATAACATGTGAGCCGGTGTTAAGGCCTCTAGCGAGTCGCTAGTGTCATCTTGATAAGTCAGAGGTCTATTATTAATCCTGGCTTCAATTTCAGTTATTACTGTTCTTAAATCTTCTCTCGTGATCTTAGTTCTATGTAATGTTTTCCTCAGGCAGTTCTTGACAATACCAATCATTCTTTCGGTAAATCCATTTTGCCATGGAGCTCTTGGAGCTGTGAACTGCCAAATACAATTTCGGATTCCCAGCGCCGACTTAACCTTTGGGTCGTTCATTAAGTTCAACAGTAAAGGTGCTGCTTCAACGAAATTAGTTCCGTTGTCGCTTATTAACTTACCAGGACAAGACCTTCTAGCGGCAAATCTGCGAAAGACATTGAGGAATGTCTCTGAGCTTAGGTCTTCCGCTAATTCTAAATGGACTGCCCTTGTGTAGGCACAAGTAAATAAACAAATGTAAACTTTATGGGGAGTTTCCTCACCCGTAACAGTTATAGCCCCTGTGTAATCCACTCCTGTTATATGGAAGGGCCGACTTATGCTCACCCTTTCCTTCGGTAGGGCTGGTGGTCCAGGGTAGTTAAAAGGTCTCTGCTCATACCTCCTACAAATGATGCAGTTTTTGAGATATTTTTTAATAACCTGTCTACCCTTAGGAATCCAGTACCTTTCCCGAATTTGGGCTAAGGTCTGTGGTACACCTCCATGGAGAGTGGAATCATGGGCTTCCTTTATAATAAGTTGTACAAAGCATCAACTCTTAGGTATTAAAATGGGATGTTTGGTTTGGATGGGGAAGTCAGCCTTTACCAATCGGCCTCGACATCTTATCAGACCTTTTCCGTCTAAGAACAAGCCTAAATTCTTCATCAGCTTATTCCTTTTTCCAGTGTCTTGGCCTAAAAGTTTATATATTTCCCCGTAAGAATTTCTTTGTACTCTTTTCAGCCAGTATTCTAGGGGATCTAATTTCTGAAACCCCACCTTCTTATTCAAAAATTCAACAACCAATTTAGTAGTATTTAGAAGTTGTCTTATTGATGAAAATCGGCTGATGTCAATCACTTCTGGCTCAGGTACTACAGGATCCAAGTTCACTGCACTAATCTCAGCAATACTGTACTGTTTCTGTTCAGGCCAATCCTTAGTGAGTAACCATTTAGGACCTTTAAACCACAAGTTATCTTTGATCAGTCTCCTTACGGTCGAACCCCTCGAGAGCAGATCAGCTGGATTCTGTTTGGAGGACACATGCATGAATTTAAATTTGGAAGACAGCTCTTTAATAGTCTTCACTCTATTACGGACGAAAGGAATTTTACTGTCTTCCTTCCCTATCCAGTAAAGACAAATCTCACTGTCAGTCCATATGTAAATATCCTCAAACTGAGTATCAAGAGTAGTGGTTATATACCTGGCCAATTCAGTTCCTACTTCTAAGGAAGCCAATTCCATTTGAGGTAGGGTTCTTTCTTTAATTGGCGCAACTCTGGCTTTGGACATTATAATCTTACTATCCTCTCCTGTTGCGCAATAAGCTACTGCTCCATAGGCCCCTTGAGAAGCATCACAAAATATGTGTAAGTGCGACTTCTCATTACTGTTTATTTTCCTGGGCATACATATGCTTAATGTAGTTTCAAACTCCTTTCTAATCTGTTTCCATTGTTCCACATATGTCTCACCTAATTCAGTGTCCCAGTCTGACTTTTCTCGCCAAGCCTCCTGTACTAAACATTTGCCCCTAATAACTATAGGACTGACCAATCCTAATGGGTCAAATAGCTTGGAAACCTGACTTAACAAGGACCTCTTGGTGAGAGTGACATCAGAGAACTTAATTGGTTTCAAACTTATTACATCGGCTGTTGTATCCCAGTTAAGACCTAACACATTTTGAATTTTGGGAATGTCAAAATCTGGATAGTCCTCTTGTATTTTATTCCTCAAAAGCGGTGAATTTGTATTCCAGCTCTGTAACGGCAAATTTGCCTTCCCACATTCGGAATTGGCTACTTCATAAGCCTTCAAAGCTTCCGATTCTGTATCAGCAACACCTTGCAAATTATCCATATAAAAAGCCTGCCCTATTTCTGGACATTTGGCATTTTCAAAATGATGCTTTAAAGTGTTGCAAAGTAGGAAAGGACTAGCACAAGAGCCAAAGAGCACCGATCGGAAACAGTAAGTTTTCAATGGACTATCCTCATTTTGAGGATCATGAGGCCAGAGGAATTTTGTAAATATCCTATCCTCATCTCTCAGTCCTATTCTGAGAAAAGCCTTACTAATGTCTGCTGTGTAAGCGTAAGGTTTCTCTCTAAATCTTAGTAACACATTCCCTAACTTCTCTGTTAGTGTAGGTCCAGAGTATAGGCAATCGTTCAAGCTAGCTGATCCCTTGGACGCTTTACTACTACAGTTGAATACTATCCTTATGGGAGTAGTTACTGAATCCTTGCTTACAGCATGATGTGGTAAGTAGTGTCCTTCTTTGTGGTTAACAGGGTATTCTACCTCTTCTATAAATTTATTCTTCAATTGATCCTTTATAATATTATCATATAGGGTCAGATGTTCTGGTTTATCTCTCAACTTTCTTAGAAGAGAATTTAACTGAGCTTTAGCTGCTCGGTAATTCGTTGGTAACTCTGAGTGGTTTAGTTTCCATGGTAATCCTACCCAATACTGTCCATCTTTAAATTCCACAGACTGATTATACAGATCCAAAGTTATTTTATCTTCAGGGGTTGGTTCCTCAGAGTGTATACCTACACTGTCTAGGTCCCACAGTTTGTGTACAGGTTCAATGTTTTCATCCAACAAGTCATTTATCTGAGTAGGTTCTAATTCTGCACCTATTCTAGCTACCATCAATGACTGTGTGGGGGTAACAAAGACCGAGTCTACTAGTTTGGCCTCTCCTTTAACTTGTTTTGGAAAAGGCAACTGACCCATAATAAGGTTACCTCCTGGACTCTTGAACAACTGTACCTTATTCCTTTTGAAAGTCCTATGTAGGAATCTTCCACAATAATCAGAACCAATTATCATTTTTATGGGACCCACAGTATCTGATTCCACATTCCGTTTAGCCAACTTTATCCCTGAGCTTTGCAAATGATCAGAGGTTTCCTTCAATCCCTTTATGTATATACTTGTCTCCATAGTATCAAGCACAGCTGCTGTTATACGGCATTTATATCTGCCTAATTGTATTACAGGTCTAACTAAATCAAAAGACTGAGCCTTCCTAGTTGTCAAGAATCCTGTAATGGCTAGATTTACCTTGCCGATAACTGGTAACTTTAATTTCTCCACAATGTCTGCAGAAATGAAGGTTTTCTGAGCACCCGTATCAAACAGGGTACATACCAATTGGTTTCTATTCTCAAACAATACCTTCACATCTGCTATTGGTACTGCAGCTGGCATGACTAATGGAGCATTCCCTTTTGCAATTGTCATATTGACGCTTGCAGGTTTAGGAACCTCAATTTTCATCCTAGGGCATAAAGCACTATGATGATGATCTTTTTTGCATTTAAAGCAAAGATTTAATTTAGTCTTACAGTCCGCGGCAGTATGTTCGGAGTTCATACAGATTATACAACACCCCAGTTCCTGAAGCTTCCCTACTCTAGAAGCATAATCAGGGTAGTGTTGACAAAATACACTGGAATGTTGCTCACCACAAAAGACACAAATTTTCCTGTCTTTTACCATGGAAGGTTTTATTTCCTTAATAATTCCAGCATGTCTATTCCTTATCTTTAATACTTTATCCTCGGCCTTTGTGGAGCTAAGGAAAGTACCTATCTCTTCTTTAGGCACATACTTAGTCTTCTCTGACTTAACTTTCCCTATCAGTTGGTTAGTGGGTTTTTTCTTTACTTCAGTCTTCTGTTTGACCTCAGTAGGGTTTAATGTTCCTTGCAAATGTTTACAGAGTTGCATCAAGCCTTCCTCTATCTCTTCACAGGAGAAATTATCCTTCTGGTACCTACCATACAAAGCATCCTTGGTTTTCGGTGGTAGCTTTAAGGACACAATTCTTGAAAGCACCCAATCTGATGTCTTAATATCTTCGTAAGTACCTAAGGCCTTTAAATTACAACTTATTGCAATTCTAAATTTTTGCAAGGAATCAAAATCGTGCCTAGGCGTGGGTAATTCTATTAGAGCCCGCAATAAATGATTTATAATTTGTTCCCTGTCTTCGTAATTTTGTCTAAGGATGGTCAAAGCCACTTCATAGTTATTTTCTTCTACTGGTAATTCTTTTATCAGTTGATATGGTGTTCCTTTGACCTGTCCTAACAAATAAGTAAGTTTGGTGACTTTAGGGAGATCTGTTCTTCCGTGTACCAAATATTTGAACTGATCCCAGAAGGATTTCCAGTTCTGCTCTCCATCAAATTCCGGAAGCGTTATTTGTGGTAACACAGCTCTGCTCTGCTGTGCCACAACTTGTGTTTCCACGGCAGTGTCAGCTAATTCTGACTCTAGTGTCTTTACTACAGTTAAGTATTCTTCTAATTTGTCTTCAAACTTCGTAGTTTCTGACTCTAAGAGTTCCTTATTCTCAGCCTTTACTATAGCCGCTTCTAAAGTTAAGTAACTCTCTTCATACTTACTCCATCGATCTTTCAGAATATTTAGGAGACTATTTATTCTCTCCTTGGACAGAGGTATTTGGTTCAACGACTGGTTACAATCATTTATGGCTCTAGTTACCCATCCTGCCTTACTACTAGAAGATCTTTGCAATAAAGAAACAGACATGTTGACGGAGTTCTAATTTAATAATTTAATTATGAATTCCAACCACAATTTTACCTAAACTTAGTAATGATTTGATTATTTAAAATTTTGAAGAGGGTAGGGATTAAGTCCTCATTGTGCAAATTATCCCCTCACCCAATTTCGTTATTCATTACAGCTCAGCTAATTATTTAGTCTAATTTTGAGGAGTGTAGGGATTAGGTCTATACTTTTAACCTATTCCCCAGGGTTATTAAACCTCAAGGGTTTTATTTCATCCCCACACTCAATTGCCAAAACACCCATATTCCCCGAGCTCAGAATTAATTACCTCAATACTCCATAGGCCCACCCATAGCTTGTACAGCATAGAACTCTCCTTTCTTATGTTCTACATAATTTATAAATTTCTGCAGAACCGCTTCCCTACCATGATGGTTCCAATGTATACCATCAGATTTCAACATTGCTTGGAAGGGTTTGGCATTAAAATGTATGAAATCTCTTCCCTTCCTGGCCCGTTGCAAACTTCGGTTTACAGCTCTGCTAACTAATTTATATGTTCCATAACAAACTGGAGAGCCATATGGCAGGTTCCTTGGCTCGAGGAGGGTTATGGCTACTGATGATTTACAAGAGCCCTCTATGGCTCCTACCACTGCTAAGATATTCTCCACTACTTCATTGCAACCGAACGTAGTAGTAGCTATGCCCAATAAAAGCAACTTTAAACACATTCAGCGCCTCGGCACACATCGGTTTTCCTCACTCGGGGCACCAAAAATGTGAAAAATGTAGAGTAATTCTGGTAAACAAATCGGGGCCCTCTTTCTGGGCACCAAAATGTGAGAAATGTTAAATGTATCCAAGTCGGTATCCCTGCCGGGACACCGCTATGCAAGAATTTTCTCGCTACACAACTCGTAGGTCGTTACTCTTCCCTAAAGTTGTCTAAGTAAATCAAACAAGTCTCAGAGTTAGGTGATACGTAAATTAAATTTAACTCACCTACAATACTATCTTCTATCTTATCTCTTCGCTAATCCCCCGTTGAATTGGCCAATTCGTAAAGGTTACTTAGCTATATGAAGAGGGAGTGATCGTTAACCGATGACGATGAGGCTGCTTAGTGTAATTGCTTGAGCAAGCGTCCTTATGGTGCGTATGTACAACCTAGCTTGAGAGTGACTAGGAACAGAGTGTTAACTCCACGAGATCTAGGAGCAGAGTGAGTGAACGCGGCAATTCTACCTCCCTCATAGAATGGTAGGTTGCCAACTTTTAGTTGTTTACAGTACTAAATACAGTCAAATTACATCATGATATGTATAGGGCAAATCTAACAAATTAATCTTAGTTCCACTAAAACTAAAGTTAGACCAAATATTCCCTTTAACTATGTAAATATCTTAATTCCACATCTGCCTTAACAGGGGAATCTTTCCCTGCTTGCCACGTCACCTATCGCGCAGACGCAGCTTAGGTCAGTGGAAAATACCACATAATTACATGTATTTACAATGCATAGTTGTCCTCAGGGGTTAAATGCAGTAGCATTTAATTTATCAATAATAAGAATTATTAAAGAGAACGTCGTTTCTGGGTTATTAAAACCGCTTGAATAATTAACAACAGTCTCTACGTCCTCTGCCTTTAACCAGGGATAAACTATGATCAATTTAGAGAGCGCAACTGCTCTGGGGGAAAATATTTCCCACAATATCCCTGTATGAACATTGTAGTGTGTACTGAGTATAACTATATTTTGTGGTGCTGAATATTAACTCTGTGTCTCTGTTCCCCTGTATCTCAAATATCACTCCCTGTCGTATTGTAACGGTTAGAATTAAGGTAATAGATGTGTTAAGGTGTACTGCCTGGTTTTTATGTCCTGTTCCCTTGTTGGTGCTTTACTTCCGGTCTAGAAGGAGAACCCTGCTTCAGTCGCTAGTGCTTTTAAGACGAGAAGTCGCCTTAAAAACACCAGCATAACACTGGTGACAAGCAGTGGTTCTGGATCCGAGTAAAAGCACGGAGGAACGATTAAAGGAAATTTGCACAATGGCAGCCAAACCGTGCATCCAATTGCCGAGATTCAACCCGGACCAATGTGACACTGAAGTATATTTAGATATGGTCAAACCCCTCCTAGACATAGGGTTCGACTCGGACAGAGAAAAAATTGCAGTCACATTGCCTAACCTGGGAACAATAATTGCCACTGTCGCACCAAAAATCGTCCCAGAACTGACATGGGACCAATTCTTACAAATCGTGAGACAGGCTTTCACGCCATCAATAGGCAGAGTTGTCGCCCTCTTTCAACTCTACGCCCTCACCTACGACGGTAACCTAGATGACACATTCGTCCAGGCTCGGCGCCTCGTCAGCGCCACTTATCCCGAGGCAGCTACAAATGCCCGAGATATACACACATTTAATGCCCTGCTGAGGATTCTCCCTAGCACAGTCAGGGAGCACTTCTCGATCTATGATCCCTCAGGGGACATGGACCAACACCTGCAACTCGTCAGAAGTCTCCTCGCCGCCTGTCCCATACCACAACCACTCCACGCGTGACAAGATTCCTGACGAAACAGAACCCTCCGCCCAAACCTAAGCCGCCGCCTCACCAGCCAACTACAGAGTCGACTACTACTGTGCCCAGGGCTTAGCCGCAGAAAAAACGCCCCAACCCCAAGGAACAAGGCAACCTGATTACCATTAATCCTTGGGAGTTCACGGCCTGCGGTCGCACCTGCCCCCTGCACGACATAAGAGAACAGCTCAAGGCAAGCAGGCGCAGAAACTTTCACCAGGAGCGCAAGAAAGACTCCTCCTCAGACGACGACGCCCTGGAAGACGACGCACCGCCAATACTCTACCCGGGACCGGACGACGACGAACACGATGACCACACCCAACCTCAGCAGATGGATTTTCAGGCCCGCCCCCGCACCTCCCCACGGTGGCGGGGGCCACCTGACACAGCTACAGACCCCCAGTCTACAAGATTTGGCTGAACGGGGTCAAGGCACGATTGCTGGTAGATACGGGAGCAGCCAGATCGTGCCTCTACTCCCACTTCTACTCCCGCCACACCTCTGCTTTCGGCCCCCTTCTCCTCACTTCAGCCAACCTCGTCGACGCGGGGGATGGCCCCATGCCTACCCGTGGGGAAACACGGGCCCCTCAAACCAACACTAACCAACGAGTACCCACCAACCACCTATTCATCATATTCGATTCGACATGTATTCAATATGATGGATATCTTGGGCTGGACCTCCTCCAAAAACTTCCTGTCACCATTGACTGCCATCATCGCGCCTCCACTTCAGTCCAGCCCGCCCCAACCAAGCATCAATTAACAAGAGAAAAAAATCTGGTAGAAGAAAAAAGAAGAACACCACCCTCCCCACACCACGCAGACACACACAACCCCCGAACATTCACCTGCCCCAACCCACCTGTACATATGACCCCAACCCAACCTCACTCAAGCCTCACTTCATCCCCCTCCATCACCACCCCCCACTACACATCGTCTGGACCCCTCCCCAACTTTCCCTGCCACTATCGCCTCCTCAATCACCATTCCACCCCACCACGAAGCTTGGGTAAAACTTAACAGACCTTCAGGTACCTCCGTCCTCTTCTCACCATCCATACCCACCGGACCACTCTCCTCCTGTTTAGCATCCCCCACCTTCCTCCCGCCACATGCCCATGACATCCATATCGCTAACCTCGCCTCAACCCCACTAACCCTACCACGAGAACTCATCATTGGCGACATGGAAGAAGCAGAACCATGCCAAGCACCCCCCCCCCCGATCATTCCACTCTCCCCGACCTACCATCACATCTATCCCCTTCCCAAACCAACAGCCTCCGACAACTCCTCCTGGACTTTCAGGACCTATTCTCCTCCGGCCCAACCGACCTTGGCCACACTACCTATCTCAGCCATGAGATACACACGACCGGACCTCCAGTTCGCCAACCATCACGACGAAAAAATCCAAACCAACAGGCAGAAGAAGACCTGCAGCTCCAGGATATGCTCGATGTCGGCGTTATCTCCAATTCCACTAGCCCATGGTCCTCACCTGTTGTACTCGTGTGAAAGAAAGATGGGACTATGCACTTTTGCATTGATTACCGCAGAGTCAATGATGTCACTATCAAAGGTGCTACGCCCTTACCCAGGATCGACAACTCGCTTGACTCCTTACATGAGTCGACCTGGTTCTCTACCCTAGACCTGCAATCAGGCTATTGGCAAGCCCCTGTACACGCTGACGACAAGCCCAAAACCGCCTTCTCAGCATCGAACGGGAAGCATTATGAATTCAACATTCTTCCCTTCGGACTCTGCAACGCCCCTGCCACATTCTCCTGCCTGATGGAGTCAGTTCTCAGCGGACTAACCTGGGAGACTTGTTTGGCGTACCTGGACGATGTCATCATTTTCAGTCATACCTGGGCCGACCACCTCCACCGCCTCAAACAAGTTTTCCACAGTATCCGTCAAGCAGGGCTCAAACTGACACCGACAAAGCGCGTCTTGGCCGAGAGATCAGTCTCTTTCCTTGGACATCTGATTAACGCTGAAGGCATCTCCCCTGACCCAGAAAAACTACGTGCGATCGCCCACATTCCCCTACCTCGTGACGTACACGAAACTAGAGCCTTCCTAGGCCTAACAACATACTACAGGCGGTTCATCAAAAGATTTGCAGATATCGCCAAACCCATACAAGACCTAACAAAAAAAGGCGAGCCGTTCGTATGGACCGAACCAAGAAAAACTGCATTCACCACTCTCAAGTCCAAGCTAACCTGTGCCCCCATCGTCGCTTTCCCGGATTACAACCTCCCATTCCGCCTGTATACCGACGTATCACTCATCGCCATAGGGGCTGTCCTTGAACAAGTGCAAAACGGCCGCAAACATATCATCGCCAGTGCCAGTCGCACCCTAAATCCTGCAGAAAGAAACTACGCGGCCACCAAACGAGAGTGCCTGGGAATCATCTGGTCCCTCGATTACTTCCGCTCCTACATCTTGGGCACCCATGTGATAGTCATTACGGACCACCAATCCCTACAATGGTTACGTCAGTCAAACACCACCAACACACAACTCATACGATGGCGAGAAACACTCGAGGAGTATGATTTCGAGATCTCATACTGACCAGGCAAACTCCACACAAAGGCCGACGCCCTGTCCCGTCTACCAATCAATGCAATCTCAACAGAGCCAGACCTAATCCAAATGTGGCACAACAAACAACGCCCTACCTGGATCCCACCGAACACATTCGCTAAACTCCACCCACATGGCGAGCACCTGTTCGATCCCAACAGACACATCGTCCTAAGCCCCACCACCGCCCACGACACTATGCTACACCTCCACGCCCATAACGGCATCCACCTGGGAACTAAAAAACTCCTACAAGTCTTTACCGACATGTACTGGACACCTAACCCATCCACCAATGCCGAGAACATCATACAATCCTGCCGAGCCTGTGCTTTAGGAGAGGACTTCACCTGTACACCCGGCCCTTCAGGAAAGTTAACAGCGCAGGAACCCTTGCAACTACTTTCCTTAGACGTCGTCAGCCCCCTCACACCCAAAGCAGGGTACAAATACATAATCACATTCGTGGATGTGTATTCAAAGTTTATCATCACATGCCTCGCCAAAGATCACAGTGCAGTATCAGTTGCCGACGCCTCCACCCGCCATGTCTTCCCGTATTTTGGTATTCCCCAAGCACTGCACTCAGATAATGCCCCAAAATTTACTGGCAAGGTCTGCGAAGAACTGGCAAACATATTTGGATACCACATCTCCCACTCATCCCTCTACTGGCTCCAAGGTAACAGCATCTGCGAGAGGAGCCATCGCTCCCTCATGAACCAGTTCCGCACATGCTTTATGCAAACAGGGAATGAAGACTGGCCTGCCCACGTCAAGATTATCCAATGGGGTTTAAACACATGCCCACGAGAAGACGGGATAACTCCACATGAAAGAGTTTTTGGGGAAACTCCACTACTAATACCACTCTGCCACTAATTACAGCCACCCACCCCACCCTCCACTACCGAACCTCTCCACCACCTGAAACGCCGCCTCCAACACCTACACGCTCAACAAGACCTGGCGCCCGACACGAATCACTCCAACCCATACAAACGTGGTCAGTCCGTGGTCGTTGCACACCTGCCCGCCCCCTCCAAAACCTCCCCCCGATTTAATGGACCCTTCAAAATTATTCGAGTACCCAACCCATACCAAGTCATCATCGATCAACAGGGACAACACCGCACATACCGAAATCGCCATGTGCGACCCTTCCACCCACCCAACACTGACCACCCTCCCGCCCGGCCAACCTGCACCTCTTCCTGCACACCTGTCCATCCCGACCTTTCTGAGAATTACCCCCCAGGCTCCTACTCCTACTCCTTCTCACCCCCTCCCTCCACCTCACCTACAACCAGCCCACCCCCCGACACACCACCAACACCGCCCGAGACCGCTACCCCTCCACAACTCACAACTCACCTCCCTAACACCTATCCACCCACCGCCTCCTGACCCACACCGCCCCCACCGCCCACATCACCACCACCGCCCAAAGCCACCACCTCTGCAGACCTCACCACTCACCACACTACCATCTGCAAACCCACCACACACCTCCCCCTTGACAATTCTCATTATACGCGCCACACTGCACCTCCACTCGCCTCCCCCCCTAACAGCCGCACGCCCTCACAACCACCACGTGCACAACCACCCTCACCACCCACACCAACCCTCACTACCACCACCATCAGATCAGGACGCCTCTCACGCCCACCCTTGAGATACACCCCATTACCACTGCCCATCGCACTCCCATCCCAACACCCACCACACAACATACCCCCCCCACCCCAAACACCTCCCCCATAACCGTCCCCCTCCACCAAGCATGATGGAATCTTCCCAGGTCCCAATTCCCTAAAGGACAACTCACCTCCCACTGAACCATCCCCCATAAAATCACCAATTTCCCGTTACTCTCCAGCATTCAGCTTTCATCTCCTCACCAGGCACCATTCCCCGAGATGAAGGTGACGAGAGTACACTGGCTACCCCACGACCGCCCACATGCCAGAATCCGAGACACCCACCACCTTCTCCGACTCCTACGCCGGACCGACCATCCATCCTCCCTCCGGCTCACTCTCAACCCCATCAGGAGCCTAACACCTTCACCACCCACTGGGTCAGCCTCATCCAACACCTCACCCCGGCCCACCAGACATCCACCTCCACCACCTACCACCTCCAGTCACGGGGTCGTGACTTTTACAACGTGGAGGGTGGTAAAATGCCCGCCGTGCCCGCCACCGGACCTCCCACCTCACCACCCCCCACCCCACCACCGGGCCGCCACCACACCACCACCCCAGGAGGACACAACGGTGGGGTTAGTGACCCCAATCAAGAGGGTCACCAGGACACTACGGTCCTGGGCCCTACTTCCCCGCAACTGCCCCAACACCAGGTGACCGGGGAAAGGCAAATACCTTGCGGGCGGAACAACTGTCGTCAGAAAAGGGGTGGGACTGAACTACCTTCAGTCCCAAGTAACACCGTATTGACGGCAATTGTTACACTCTCTAGGGCAGGAGGCCAAGGGCAGGAGGCCAAAGGCTACGGCCTAATAAAGTGTACGACGGTAAGGCGACCCAAGGCTCCGGCTTTAGTACACCTCAGAGAGAGAGTTGCCCCAGTGCATCCCTCTTCTTCTGTTCTCCCCTATAGGAGCAACAACACGCCAACGGTCTCTATACGTGGCGGGGAAGGAGCGGCCTTGTACGCCCTTCAGTTGCTTCTGGTCTGAAAGATCAGCTCCTGGCTACGGCCAGAGTACGTACCAGGGTAAAGAGCCCCTGCTATCGTACGTGTAGCTTTTCCCTACTACGGGAGCAACACCGCGCCGACGGTCTCTATACGTGGCGAGGAAGGAGCGGCCTTGTACGCCCTTCAGTTGCTCTCTGTAAGATGGGTAGGCATCCTGCTCCTGCCGGGGTAAGTACCAGGGTATAGAAGCCCCTGAATTTAGCCTCAGTACGTACTGGAGAGAGTGTGGCCTCTGTGCCCCTCACTCCGGCTTCTCCACTACTATGGGAGCAACACCGCGCCGACGGTCTCTATACATGGCGTGGAAAGAGCGGCCTTGTACGCCCTTCAGTTGCTCCTTGTACGCCGGGTAAGCTCACAGCCACAGCCAACATACGTACCAGGGTAAGACGACCCAAGGCCCCAGACTCAGGACGTACCTGAGAGAACACGAGTGACGTGAGTCCTTCTCCAGCCTCCTCCTCCTGTGGGAGCCCTTCGTCACCACCTGGGAATATAGCCCCGAAGGTGATACTAGAGTGGTGGCAAGGCCCAATATCGGACCTACCTCCCACGCCTGGGAGAGCCTTCTTCCTGCTCGGGTCCCGAAGGAAAAGCTGCCGCAGCCCAGCAATGTTGGTCCCTCTCCCCCTAGGCGCCCGCAGTCCCAGGACACCCAGGCCAGGCCCACCGGCTCCTGATGAAGGCGACCCCGGCTCCCTCACTCCACGGAGCCAGAGACGACAGGCCCGACTACTCAGGCTGTTCGGCCCAAGTCCTGAGGGCCACCTCCCAGGTCAAGGCCCCCAGACAGGAGGGCCTCCCCGCACCACAACGACGAGTGTGACCCGGGCAGTGACTCCCCTGTGGGTAATCCCTTGCCCTCTGCAGGTCGGGTCCCCCTAGGGCTCTACCCTCACGCCCTTGTCACGGAGTGAACATTACCTTGAAGATACAGGTAAATAGTGATTCCCCTTGTGTCGAGAACAAATCAGGGAAGAGAACAGCGAACAGTGACTAAGTGAAGAACAGTGCAGTTACCAATAGTCCAAAAGAACTCAGTGTCGGCAGGACAGAGAATGAACCTTAGAGTAATTATCCAAGTCCCCCCAATAAAAGAACTTTCTGTGGACGCATAAGGCTAGGGTGCACGGCCCGGTCAAAAGCTTGAATGTGAGTGTCGCCGTGACCAGGTGACTGTGTCAAGTGTCGCTATCCTCACCCTATCTTATTTATAGTAATATTTCCCCTACAGACTCCCAATCTTGTTTATCCCCTTTGTGATCATTTCAGTGTATATCCTGCCTAAAAGTGACACATAGACAATACCATATATAATTCAAGATATCCCTGTATGAACATTGTAGTGTGTACTGAGTATAACTATATTTTGTGGTGCTGAATATTAACTCTGTGTCTCTGTTCCCCTGTATCTCAAATATCACTCTCTGTCGTATTGTAACGGTTAGAATTAAGGTAATAGATGTGTTAAGGTGTACTGCCTGGTTTTTATGTCCTGTTCCCTTGTTGATGCTTTACTTCCGGTCTAGAAGGAGGACCCTGCTTCAGTCGCTAGTGTTTTTAAGACGAGAAGTCGCCTTAAAAACACCAGCATAACACTGGTGACAAGCAGTGGTTCTGGATCCGAGTAAAAGCACGGAGGAACGATTAAAGGAAACTTGCACAATGGCAGCCAAACCGCGCATCCAATTGCCGAGATTCAACCCGGACCAATGTGACACTGAAGTATATTTAGATATGGTCAAACCCCTCCTAGACATAGGGTTCGACTCGGACAGAGAAAAAATTGCAGTCACATTGCCTAACCTGGGAACAATAATTGCCACTGTCGCACCAAAAATCGTCCCCACAACTGACATGGGACCGATTCTCACAAATCGTGAGACAGGCTTTCACGCCATCAATAGGCAGAGTTGTCGCCCTCTCTCAACTCGACGCCCTCACCTACGACGGTAACCTAGACGACACATTCGTCCAGGCTCGGCGCCTCGTCAGCGCCGCTTATCCCGAGACAGCTACAAATGCCCGAGAAATACACACATTTAATGCCCTGCTGAGGATTCTCCCTAGCACAGTCAGGGAGCACTTCTCGATCTATGATCCCTCAGGGGACATGGACCAAGACCTGCATCTCGTCAGAAGTCTCCTCGCCGCCTGTCCCATACCACAACCATTCCATGCGTGACAAGATTCCTGACGAAACAGAACCCTCCACCCAAACCTAAGCCGCCGCCTCACCACCCACCTACAGAGCCGTCTCCTACTGTGCCCAGGGCTTAGCCGCAGAAGAAACGCCCCAACCCCAAGGAACAAGGCAACCTGATTACCATTAATCCTTGGGAGTTCACATCCTGCGGTCGCACCTGCCCCCTGCACGACATAAGAGAACAGCTCAAGGTAAGCAGGCGCAGAAACTATCACCAGGGGCGCAAGAAAGACTCCTCCTTAGACGACGACGCCCCGGAAGACGAAGCACCACCAATGCTCTACCCGGGACCGGACGACGACGAACACGATGACCACACCCAACCTCAGCAGATGGATTTTCAGGCCCGCCCCCGCACCTCCCCACGGTGGCGGGGGCCACCTGACACAGCTACAGACCCCCAGTCTCCAAGATTTGGCTGAACGGGGTCAAGGCACGATTGCTGGTAGATACGGGAGCAGCCAGATCGTGCCTCTACTGCCACTTCTACTCCCGCAACACCTCTGCTTTCGGCCCCCTTCTCCTCACTTCAGCCAACCTTGTCGACGCGGGGGATGGCCCCATGCCTACCCGTGGGGAAACACGGGCCCCTCAAACCAACACTAACCAACGAGTACCCACCAACCACCCATTCATCATATTCGATTCGACATGTATTCAATATGATGGATATCTTGGGCTGGACCTCCTCCAAAAACTTCCTGTCACCATTGACTGCCATCATCGCGCCTCCACTTCAGTCCAGCCCGCCCCAACCAAGCATCAATTAACAAGAGAAAAAAATCTGGTAGAAGAAAAAAGAAGAACACCACCCTCCCCACACCACGCAGACACACACAACCCCCGAACAGTCACCTGCCCCAACCCACCTGTACATATGACCCCAACCCAACCTCACTCAAGCCTCACTTCATCCCCCTCCATCACCACCCCCCACTACACATCGTCTGGACCCCTCCCCAACTTTCCCTGCCACTATCGCCTCCTCAATCACCATTCCACCCCACCACGAAGCTTGGGTAAAACTTAACAGACCTTCAGGTACCTCCGTCCTCTTCTCACCATCCATACAAACCGGACCACTCTCCTCCTGTTTAGCATCCCCCACCTTCCTCCCGCCACATGCCCATGACATCCACATCGCTAACCTCGCCACAACCCCACTAACCCTACCACGAGGACTCATCATTGGCGACATGGAAGAAGCAAAGCCATGCAAAGCACCACCCTCTGATCATTCCACTCTCCCCGACCTACCATCACATCTATCCCCTTCCCAAACCAACAGCCTCCGACAACTCCTCCTGGACTTTCAGGACCTATTCTCCTCCGGCCCAACCGACCTTGGCCACACTACCTATCTCAGCCATGAGATACACACGACCGGACCTCCAGTTCGCCAACCATCACGATGAAAAAATCCAAACCAACAGGCAGAAGAAGGCCGGCAGGTCCAGGATATGCTCGATGTCGGCGTTATCTCCAATTCCACTAGCCCATGGTCCTCACCTGTTGTACTCGTGTGAAAGAAAGATGGGACTATGCACTTTTGCAATGATTACCGCAGAGTCAACGACGTCACTATCAAAGACGCTACGCCCCTACCCAGGATCGACAACTCGCTTGACTCCTTACATTGGTCGGCCTGGTTCTCTAGCCTAGACTTGCAATCAGGCTATTGGCAAGCCCCTGTACACGCTGACGACAAGCCGAAAACCGCCTTCTCAACATCGAACGGGAAGCATTATGAATTCAACATTCTTCCCTTCGGACTCTGCAACGCCCCTGCCACATTCTCCTGCCTGATGGAGTCAGTTCTCAGCGGACTAACCTGGGAGACTTGTTTGGCCTACCTGGACGACGTCATCATTTTCAGTCATGCCTGGGCCGACCACCTCCACCGCCTCAAACAAGTTTTCTACAGTATCCGCCAAGCAGGGCTCAAACTGAAACCGACAAAGCGAATCTTGGCCGAGAGATCAGTCTCTTTCCTTGGACATGTGATTAACGCTGAAGGCATCTCCCCTGACCCAGAAAAACTACGTGCGATCGCCCACATTCCCCTACCTCGTGACGTACACGAAACTAGAGCCTTCCTAGGCCTAACAACATACTACAGGCGGTTCATCAAAACATTTGCAGATATCGCCAAACCCATACAAGACCTAACAAAAAATGGCGAGCCTGTCGTATGGACAGAACCAAGAAAAACTGCATTCACCACCCTCAAGTCCAAGCTAACCTGTGCCCCCGTCGTCGCTTTCCCAGATTACAACCTCCCATTCCGCCTGTATACCAGACGTATCACACATCGCCATAGGGGCTGTCCTTGCACAAGTGCAAGATGGACGGGAACATAATATCATCGCCTGTGCCAGTTGCACCCTAAATCCTGCAGAAAGAAACTACGCGGCCACCAAACGAGAGTGCCTGGGAATCATCTGGTCCCTCGATTACTTCCGCTCCTACATCTCGGGCACCCATGTGATAGTCATTACGGACCACCAATCCCTACAATGGTTACGTCAGTCAAACACCACCAACGCACAACTCATACGATGGCGAGAAACACTCGAGGAGTATGATTTCGAGATCTCATACTGACCAGGCAAACTCCACACAAAGGCCGACGCCCTGTCCCGTCTACCAATCAATGCAATCTCAACAGAGCCAGACCTAATCCAAATGTGGCACAACAAACAACGCCCTACCTGGATCCCACCGAACACATTCGCTAAACTCCACCCGCATGGCGAGCACCTGTTCGATCCCAACAGAAACATCGTCCTAAGCCCCACCACCGCCCACGACACTATGCTACACCTCCACGCCCATAACGGCATCCACCTGGGAACTAAAAAACTCCTACAAGTCTTTACCGACATGTACTGGACACCTAACCCATCCACCATTGCCAAGAACATCATACAATCCTGCCAAGCCTGTGCTTTAGGAAAGGACTTCACCCGTACACCCGGCCCTTCAGGAAAATTAACAGCTCAGAAACCCTTGCAACTACTTTCCTTAGACGTCATCATCCCCCTCACACCCAAAGCAGGGTACAAATACATAATCACATTCGTGGATGTGTATTCAAAGTTTATCATCGCATGCCTCGCCAAAGATCACAGTGCAGTATCAGTTGCCGACGCCCTCACCCGCCATGTCTTCCCGTATTTTGGTATTCCCCATCACTGCACTCAGTTAATGAACCAGAATTTACTGGCAAGGTCTGCGAAGAATTGGCAAACATATTTCGATACCACATCTCCCACTCATCCCCCTACTGGCCCCAAGGTAACAGCATCTTCGAGAGGAGCCATTGCTCCCTCATGAACCAGCTCCGCACATGCATTATGCAAACAGGGAATGAAGACTGGCCTGCCCACGTCAAGATTATCCAATGGGGTTTAAACATATCCCACGAGAAGACGGGATAACTCCACATGAAAGAGTTTTAGGGGAATCTCAACTACTCCTACCACTCCGCCACCACGTACAGCCACCCACCCCACCCTCCACTACCGACCCTCTCCACCACCTCAAACGCCGCCTCCACCAACTACACACTCAACAAGACCTGGCGCCCGACACGAATCACTCCAACCCATACAAACCTGGTCAGTCCGTGGTCGTTGCACACCTGCCTGCCCCCTCCAAAACCTTCCCCCGATTTAATAGACCCTTCAAAATTATTCGAGTACCCAACCAATACCAAGTCATCATCGATCAACAGGGACAACACCGCACATACCGAAATCGCCATGTGCGACCCTTCCACCCACCCAACACTGACCACCCTCCCGCCCGGCCAAGTTGCACCTCTTCCTGCACACCTGTCCATCCCGACCTTTCTGAAAATTACCCCCCAGACTCCTACTCCTACTCCTCACCCCCTCCCTCCACCTCACCTACAACCAGCCCAACCCCCGACACACCACCACCCCTCCACAACTCACAACTCACCTCCCTAACACCTGTCCACCCACCACCTCCTGACCCACACCGCCACCACCACCCACATCACCACCACCGCCCAAAGCCACCACCACTGCAGACCTCACCACTCACCACCCTACCACCTGCAAACCCACCACACACCTCCCCCTTGACCATTCTCATTATACGCGTCACACCGCACCCCCACTCGCCTCCCCCCCTAACAGCCGCATGCCCTCACAACCACCATGTGCACAACCATCCTCACCACCCACACCAACCCTCACTACCACCACCACAAGTTCAGAACGCCTCTCACGCCCACCCTTGAGATACACCCCATCACCACCGCCCATCCCACGCCCATCCCAACACCCACCACCACCACATACCCCCCCCACCCCAAACACCTCCCCCATAACCCTCCCCCTCCATCAAGCATGATGGAATCCTCCCAGGTCCCAATTCCCCAAAGGACAACTCTCCTCCCACTGAACCATCCCCCATAAAATCACCAATTTCCCGTTACTCTCCAGCATTCAGCTTTCATCTCCTCACCAGGCACCATTCCCCGAGATGAAGGTGACGAGAGTACACTGGCCACCCCAGGACCGCCCACATGCCAGAATTCGAGACACCCACCACCTTCTCCGACTCCTACGCCGGACCGACCATCCATCCTCCCTCCGGCTCACTCTCAACCTCCATTAGGAGCCTAACACCTTCACCACCCACTGGGTCAGCCTCAAACAACACCTCACCCCAGCCCACCAGATATTCAACTCCACCAACTACCACCTCCAGTCACGAGGTCGTGACTTTTACAACGTGGAGGGTGGTAAAATGCCCGCCTTGCCCGCCGACGGACCTCCCACCTTACAACCCCCCACCTCAAAACCGGGCCTCCACCACACCACCACCCCAGGAGGACACACCGGTGAGGTTAGTGACCCCGTTCAAGAGGGTCATCAGGACATTACGGTCCTGGGCCCTTGTTCCCTATCCACCCACCACCTCCCAACTCACACCGCCCATGCCGCCCACATCACCACCACCGCCCCAAACCACCTCGCCCGAAAACCTCACCACTCTCCACCCCACCACCTCCACACCCACAACCCCACTCCCCCATGACCACTCACATTATACGCGCCACACCAACCCCAGGTGATCAGGGAAAGTAAACTACATTGCGGGCGGAACAACTGTCGTCAGAAAAGGGGTGGGACTGAACTAGCTTCAGTCCCAAGTAACAACGTATTGACGGATATTGTTACACCCTCTAGGGCAGGAGGCCCAAGGCTATGACCTAATAAAGTGTACGAGGGTAAGGTGACCCAGGGCTCCGGCCTTAGTACACCCCAGAGAGAGAGTTGCCCCAGTGCATCCCTCTCCTGCTGTTCTCCACTACAGGAGCAACACCGCACCAACGGTCTCTATACGTGGCGGGGAAGGAGCGGCCTTGTACGTCCTTCAGTTGCTTCTGGTCGGAAAGATCAGCTCCCGGCTATGACCAGAGTACGTACCAGGGTAAAGAGTCCCTGCTATCGTACGTGTATCTTTTCCCTACTACGGGAGCAACACCGCGCCGACGGTCTCTATACGTGGCGGGGAAAGGAGCGGCCTTGTACGGCCTTCAGTTGCTCTCTGTAAGATGGGTAGGCATCCTGCTCCTGCCGGGGCACGTACCAGGGTAGAGAAGACCCTGAAGGTAGCTTCAGTACGTACTGGAGAGAGTGTGGCCTCTGTGCCCCGCTCTCCGGCTTGTCCCCTACTACGGGAGCAACACCGCGCTGACGGTCTCTATACATGGCGGAGAAGGAGGGCCTTGTACGCCCTTCAGTTGCTCCTTGTACGCCGGGCAACATCACGGCAACAGCCAACGTACGTACCAGGGTAAGGCGACCCAAGGCTCCGGCCTCAGGACGTACCAGAGAGGACACGAGTGACGTGAGTTCTTCTCCAGCCTCCTTCTCCTGTGGGAGCCCTTCGTCACCACCCGGGAATATAGCGCCGAAGGTGACACTAGAGTGGTGGCAAGGCCCGATATCGGACCTACCTCCCACGCCTGTGAGATCCTTCTTCCTGCTCGAGTCCCGAAGGAGAAGCTGCCACAGCCCATCCCTGTTGGCGCCTCTCCCCATAGGCGCCTGCAGTCCCAGGACACCCAGGCCAGTCCCACTGGCTGCCGATGAAGGCGATCCCGGCTCCCTCACTCCACGGAGCCAGAGACGACAGACCCGACTACTCAGGCTGTTCGGCCCCAGTCCCGAGGGCCACCTCCCAGGTAGAGGCCTCCAGACAGGAGGACCTCCCTGCACCACACCGACGAGTGTGACCCGGGCAGTGACTCCCCTGTGGGTAATCCTTCGTCCTCTGAAGGTCGAGGCCCCCAGACGGGAGAGCCTCCCTGCACCCCACCTACGAGTGTGAATTAGAGTGAAAATTACCCAGTAGACAGGAAAACGGTGATTCACCCCCCCTCTTTGTGTCAAGAATAACTGGGGAAAAAGAACAGTGCACAGTGACTAAGTGAAGAACAGTGCAGTTACCAATAGTGGCCTAAAAGAACTCAGTGTCGGCAGGACAGAGAATGAACCTTAGAGTAATTATCCAAGTCCCCCATGTAAGAGAGTCAGAGAGTTTTCTGTGGACACCTAAGGCTAGAGTGCACGGCCCGGTCAAAAGCTTGAGTGTGAGTGTCGCCGTGACCAGGTGACTGTGTCAAGTGTCGCTATCCGCACCCTATCTTATTTATAGTAATATTTCCCCTACAGACTCCCAATCTTGTTTATCCCCTTTGTTGATCAGTTCAGTGTATATCCTGCCTAAAAGTGACACATAGACAATACCATATATAATTCAAGATATCCCTGTATGAACATTGTAGTGTGTACTGAGTATAACTATATTTTGTGGTGCTGAATATTAACTCTGTGTCTCTGTTCCCCTGTATCTCAAATATCACTCTCTGTCGTATTTAACGGTAAGAATTAAGGTAATAGATATGTTAAGGTGTACTGCCTGGTTTTTATGTCGTGTTCCCTTGTTGGTGCTTTACTTCCGGTCTAGAAGGAGGACCTGCTTCAGTCGCTAGTGTTTTTAAGACGAGAAGTCGCCTTAAAAACACCAGCATAACACTGGTGACAAGCAGTGGTTCTGGATCCGAGTAAAAGCACGGAGGAACGATTAAAGGAAACTTGCACAATGGCACCCAAACCGCGCATCCAATTGCCGAATTCAACCCGGACCAATGTGACACTGAAGTGTATTTAGATAAGGTCAAACCCTCCTAGACATAGGGTTCTACTCGGACAGAGAAAAAATTGCAGTCACATTGCCTAACCTGGGAACAATAATTGCCACTGTCGCACCAAAAATCGTCCCAGAACTGACATGGGACCAATTCTCACAAATCGTGAGACAGGCTTTCACGCCATCAATAGGCAGAGTTGTCGCCCTCTCTCAACTCGACGCCCTCACCAACGATGGTAACCTAGACGACACATTCGTCCAGGCTCGGCGCCTCGTCAGCGCCGCTTATCCCGAGGCAGCTACAAGTGCCCTAGATATACACACATTTAATGCCCTGCTGAGGATTCTCCCTAGCACAGTCACGGAGCACTTCTCGATCTATGATCACTCAGGGGACATGGACCAGGACCTGCAACTCGTCAGACGTCTTCTCGCCGCCAGTCCCATACCACAACCACTCCATACGTGACAAGAAACCTGACGAAGCAGAACCCTCCACCCAAACCTAAGCCACCGCCTCACCAGCCACCAACAGAGCCGACTCCTACTGTGCCCAGGGCTTAGCCACAGAAAAAACGCCCCAACCCCAAGGAACAAGGCAACCTGATTACCATTAATCCTTGGGAGTTCACGGCCTGTAGTCGCACCTGCCCCCTGCACGACATAAGAGAACTGCTCAAGGTAAGCAGGCGCAGAAACTTTCGCCAGGGGCGCAAGAAAGACTCCTCCTTAGACGACGACGACGCGGAATATGACGCACCGCCAATACTCTACCCGGGACTGGACGACGACGAACACGATGACCACACCCAACCTCAGTAGATGGATTTTTAGGCCCGCCCCCGCACCTCCCCACGGTGGCGGGGGCCACCTTACACAGCAACAGACCCCCAATCTACAAGATTTGGCTGAACGGGGTCAAGGCACGATTGCTGGTAGATACGGGAGCAGCCAGATCGTGCCTCTACTCCCACTTCTACTCCCGCCACACCTCTGTTTTCGGCCCCCTTCTCCCCACTTCAGCCAACCTCGTCGACGCGGGGGATGGCCCCATGCCTACCTGTGGGGAAACACGGGCCCTTCAAACCAACACTAATCAACGAGTATCCACCAACCACCCATTCATCATATTCGATTCGACATGTAATCAATATGATGGATATCTTGGGCTGGACCTCCTCCAAAAACTCCATTCCACCATTGACTGCCATCAGAGCCCCTCCACTTCAGTCCAGCCCGCCCCAACCAAGCATCAATTAACAAGAGAAAAAAATCTGGTAGAATAAAAAAGAAGAACACCCCCCCCACACACCACGCAGACACACACAACCCCCGAACATTCACCTGCCCCAACCCACCTGTACATCTGACCCAAACCCAACCTCACTCAAGCCTCACTTCATCCCCCTCCATCACCATCCCCCACTACACATCGTCTGGACCCCTCCCCATCTTTTCCTGCCACTGTCGCCTCCTCAATCACCATTCCACCCCACCACGAAGCTTGGGTAAAACTTAATAGACCTTCAGGTACCTCCGTCCTCTTCTCACCATCCATACCCACCGGACCAATCTCCTCCTGTTTAGTAACCCCACCTTCCTCCCGCCACATGCCCATGACATCCATATCGCTAACCTCGCCACAACCCCACTAACCCTACCACGAGGACTCATCATTGGCGACACGGAAGAAGCAGAACCATGCCAAGCACCACCCCCCGATCATTCCACTCTCCCCGACCTACCATCACATCTATCCCATTCCCAAACCAACAGCCTCCGACAACTCCTCCTGGACTTTCAGGACCTATTCTCCTCCGGCCCAACCGACCTTGGCCACACTACCTATCTCAGCCATGAGATACACACGACCGGACCTCCAATTCGCCAACCATCACGACCAAAAAATCCAAACCAACAAGCAGAAGAAGTCCGGCAGGTCCAGGATACGCTCGATGTCGGCGTTATCTCCAATTCCACTAGCCCATGGTCCTCATCTGTTGTACTCGTGTGAAAGAAAGATGGGACTATGCACTTTTGCAATGATTACCGCAGAGTCAACGACGTCACTATCAAAGATTCTACAAACCTAACCAGGATCAACAACCTCACTGGACTCCTTACATGGGTCGACCTGGTTCTCTAGCCTAGACCTG
>NC_136963.1:3040554-3203797 GCF_032717465.1 Coenobita brevimanus | reverse complement strand
GTCTCCTTCTAAACTCTCTTTCCTAAAATCTGGTGTAGTAAGGATGTGTCACGTATGTTCCTCATGGCAACCAGACCTTTCTCACGAGAGGACTGCTGACAGCTAACTGCATCATCTCCTTACTGGCCGCTGTCGTCAGCTTTCCTCCGTGTAAGCATGTTTAGCGCTGCTCGCTTCTCGCAGACACAACACCTTCTCATCATTTGACTTCCTGCTTCTATCTGTCTCTCTATCTATCTATTTATCTATCTATCCATTATGTAGTCCTATATTTGCTCGGCCGCGCGAAAATGGCGTACCATCGACATTTAATAGTTATAATATATTAATACATACTACATACACATTATAATGAACTTATAAGCTAATTAAGTGAAATACATAATATTGTAAAGTAACATAATTGTATGAATATTGTATACATATATTATTCATAGTAAATAGTGATTATTCAGTAATATTACATTTTAAATAAGTTGAATACATATTGGAATAAATGCATTAAAGTGAATTATTTAACTGTAATACAGTATGTACTTGGGTTATTATAGTGAAATGCATACATGCAAGAATAAAAATAGTTTAAAATTAAGATTATTGTAAGAGTTATTAATATTTCATTCAAAGATAATGGTACTGGTTTGTCATATATGGGTCATTCTTCTTTGTGTTATTATTATTATTATTATTATTTTTTTTTTTTATATATATAATTAATACTATATACAAAATATATACACTTCATTCAGGGTGGTTAACTGTGATGTTAACTCTCCCCCCACTAAACAATGACTCCAAATTAGCAATTCTTGCATGCATTCTGTGCATGGCCAACAGCAATACTGCAACTACAATGCAGATAATTATAAAGACAGAAGGTGCTTGGCTATACACATAATATGGGTTGAACATACTCAAACTCAAATCTTCCCAGGGCTTCATTGTTTCATTGATCAGCTGCATAGTTTCAAACTTAGGTGAAGTCAGCTTAATACTTGTGCTCATGTTTAAGTTCATATCAGGCAGTGGGTGGAAATGTTTGTGTGTATGGTTGATAATGGCGTAGTGATTGATGGTGGAAAAAGTAGACATGGATGGTGTAAATACCGCACAGTAGTCTGGTGCTATGTATAATCCTGAGGCTGATGTATGAGATGGTGGTATATCTGGACAGACTATGTAAACTGATGTGTTATGAGGGAAATAAAAAAACTGCGAGTGTCCAATGCGTTGATGGTGTACAAGTTTATCTGGAGCAAAAGTGAAGTTGCAATGATGATGAATATTGTTATTGCTGATGATAGCCATTTCACAAGGGACCGTATCAGTAGGCTGAAACGTGAAAATGTACGCAGGACAAAGATGAACAGCATGTAAGGATGTGCGGCACTTTCGCTCAATCGTTGACTCACTTGCGAAAGTGACAGTGTCTCGTCTCTTGGAGACCATGATGAGTTCGGTGTCTGTGTTGATGTTGATGATGACTAAAGTGTTGTTGTTTCTATAGGGGAAGGGGTGTATTTGGTATACTGTGAACAGGTCTTCCGTGATGAATGGTACATGAACTATCACTGATGTTGGTGTTAGTGTTGCTTCTAAGTATGGGTAATATTGCATAAATTCCCTACTGCGGAACAATGGCTTCAATTTATGTTTATGTATGCCTTGACTAACTATCTGACGTAGCTCATGAACTGGGAGTAAGTCATTTGTGATCTTGCCATCACCAGCGTTCGAAATTCCTTGCATAAGTGCCCTGAAATGATCTCTAGTGTTCTCTAATTGTAGTAGAATCGTGTCAATATGTTCTGTGATGATGGAGAAGTGCTGGAAAAGAGTAACGTTGCCCTCCAAGTCATTTATTTTATCTATACTCTCGAGAGCTACGTTTTCTGCTTGTTTCAGATTTTTCACAATTGTTTTCATTGCCGAGTTCTGTCCTGTGATGAATTTATCTTGGTATGTTAGTACCTGAGCTATCTTATTAAATTTTTTGTTTATTTCTTTAAGGTCATCCTCTGTAGCCAATCCAAAGATGTTCCCAAGAATTGCGCCGCCCAGATCGAACAAACCGCGCTTTTGGCGAGTACGTGTGATGTTGTTCCTGTCGCTCAGCACCTCTGTTCCATAAGATGGGAGATCTTGGATCATGACGAGCATAGTTGACTTCGCCTGTTCTAGTTTCCATTTCGCTAACTTCACCATTTCATCCACTTCCTTGGTGATATGTGATTGTGAAACATAATTCCCTATCTTGAAGTCCAGAGTTCGCATCGGCGTCGCAAGTCTTTCTATATAAGTAGGTAAGTCATACAAGTAATCTAGACTTATTTCAGTACTCATGACGTCCTTGACGATTGTAGTCGTGGCCGTTGGAGCTATGAGGCATCCTTGTCGTACTATATGCTTGGGGTCTAGGTGCGCATATACTCTTACTATGTATAGGAGAATCCATAGCATAAGTCCCTTCATCGTAACCTACCGAAAAAAAAAAAAATCTATTAATTTCCTATAAAGCTGTGGTTGATGATAGTGATGATGTGCGTTACGGTTGGCTGTTATTTCATTTATAGAAGGAGTTTAAATCGATATTTAATTCTCGTAAATGATGTACTGTAGATTTCATTGGAATAGTTGCACCTATGTTCGATTGTTTGGTATATGACCTTAATTTCTTTTTGTAATCATTGTTGTGTTCTTGCTTGGTTTCTTGAGGTACGTTCACCTGTTCGATTGTATCCGAGGCTGAATAATTATGTGATAATTCCCTTGAAACTCGTTTTAAATGGTCAATATGAACTTGTTTTTCCTCGCCACTTGAAAGTGACTTAATTAAAACTTTGTTTGCCTTTATGTTAATTACTCTGTATGGGCCCTCAAATTTAGGGGATAATTTATTGTCTCTCGTATGAATGACTCCGTAAACAATGTCTCCTAAGCTGATAGGTGAATCTTTTGCCTTCTTGTTAAATGCCTCCGTCATTTCTTCCTTGGACATCGTTAATTGTTTTTGCACTCTTTTGTGAATGTCCTGGAATTCACGTAAACGGAGTTTAGAGTAATCATCGTAATTGTATATAGGCATGCTGTCACCTTCTAGGAGCTCATATGGTAATTTTTTATCTGTGCCATATATAATGAAATGTGGTGTGTCACCAATGGATTTATTTATAGACCCATTAATGGAGGCCTCTACTCTGGGAATCCAATCATCCCAGCTTGCATAATTTTCACTGAGAATGTGTCGTAGCACATCTAATACCTTTTATTTTGTCTCTCTACCAACCCATTCGATGCTGGGTGATAGGCCAAAACGTTAACCTTTTTAATGTTGTATTGTTTACATATTTCTTGTAAGATCTCAGAATTAAATTCTCCTCCATTATCACTTATTAATACCTTTGGGGTAGTAAAGCGACATATTACATTATCTGTTATTGCCTTTGCTACTGTCTCTGCTGTCTTATCTTTAATTGGAGCTAAAATGACATAACGGGAAAAATGATCCGTTGCTACGAATAAGTATAGGTTATTATTGTATGATAATGGCATCTTGAGTAAATCAACAGCGACAACGTCCCATGGTTGATGTGGTACTGGGTAATTACCCATCGGTGCAGGTGTGATTGGGTATCCTTTGTGTTTCGCACATGATTCGCATCTGTCTATATGATTGTTTATATCTCTTCGTAATGAAGGCCAGTAATATAATAGCTGGGCTTGGTTGAATGTCTTATCCTTTCCAGGGTGTCCTGCATGTGGGCTGTCGTGTATCATTCGTAATACTTGGGGTATCATGTCATTAGGTACTACCAACTGGTTAGTATTTCTTTGGCGTTTTGGTTGTTTAGAGTTAATTTTGTATAATGTATTATTGACCATTGTGAATTGTTCAAGTGGGACATGCAGTTTGGGTAATTGTATGTCATCTCCACTTTTTAACTTGTATATTACTTTTGACCATACTGGGTCAAGTCTTTGTGCCTTTGCGATATCCTCATGGTTTGGGATATTTCCTTTGAGATCTAACGCCGCGACCTGAATTGTGTTCGGGTTCCTAGATAATGCGTCAGCTACTATATTCATTTTACCTTGTATATAATGTATTTGTACACTGTAGTTTTCAACTGTACATTTCCATCTTGCTCTCCTCCCAGAAAGGAGTTTTTCTTTAAACATACCCACCAGTGGTTTATGGTCGGTGAATAAGTGGATTTCGTAACCATATACCAAATCTCGAAACTTTTGTAATGCAAAAATCACTGCAAGTGCCTCTAAGTCTGTAGTGCTATAATTTTTCTCTGCACCTCTTGTCTGTCTGCTGGCAAATGCAATTGGTTGATTCTTTACACTTTTATCTTTCCTGCATCAGTACAGCCCCTAATCCTTTAACTGATGCGTCTGTACAAATAAGAAATGATTTCGTGTAATTCGGATATGCTAAACAAGGTGCATTTGTTAGTTTAATTTTTAGATTGTTAAATGCCCTTTTTTGTTCTTCTTCCCATTGGAATACAGCATCTTTTTTGAGTAGTTGGAATAGAGGGAAGGCTATATGAGAGAACTGTGGTACGAAGGACCTATAGTACCCAGCCAGACCTAAAATTTGTCTAACTTCGTCAGTCGTAGTGGGTTCAGGAAAATCTCTCACTGCCTGTATTTTGTCATCAGTGGTGTGAATACCATCAGAACTTAATTTGTGGCCTAAGAAATTTATTTCCTTAAAGCAAAATTTGCATTTAGAAAGTTTAATTTTTAATCCAGCATCACTAAGCTTTTGTAAGAGTAAGTCTAATTTCCTGAGATGATCCTTAATATTCTTCGTTGCGATAATAATATCGTCAAGATAAACAAATATTCCTTGTCCTAAAATTCCGGACAATACGTAATTCATAAGACGCTGGAACGTACCGGGGGCTGTCCTCAGTCCCATTGGCATTCTTGTATATTGATAATGACCTCTGTTTGTTGAAAAGGCAGTGTATTTACGTGACTCCTGAGATACCGGAATCTGATAGTATCCGTTTAGGAGATCGATGGTCGAGAATATATTATTCTCAGGACCAATATTCTGTAGAACATCACTTAGCAATGGCATGGGAAATCTGTCAGGGATTGTGTGATTATTTAGTTTATGGTAATCTACTACCGCACGCATTTCTCCATTTCTCTTGGGCACAAAGAAAAGGGGAGCGTTCCACGGAGAAACTGAAGGCTCAATAATTCCAAGCTTTAACATTTCATCGACATACTGATTTGCTGGTTTGTCGTTAAGCTACTTGCAAGGCTTCGAGTGATCTCTTGACCTCTGCATCAGCGTAATGATCTGGGAGACGGAGGGGGCATGATGGAGAGAATACTGTCAGGATCTTATATTTTTAGTTCTTTTCAATCTTGATATTTTGTAGGAGTTTAATGTTGATTCGTAGACGAGGTTCGTATCCCACCGCTGCCACCAAATGTCATAAAGACTTTGTAGTTACTTGTAGAGAAGTATATTTTAGACTTGTGGTCGAGCGGCTTTTATATCTTGTAGTAGTTTCCCCACCAGATGTCATGTAGTGACGGGAGAGGTAAAGAATAGTATGGGACTATTTTTATTTGTCTTGGAAATATTAAACAGGTATAATAGTATAAGTCCTGGGTAGCTACCTCCCTGTCTCGCTATCTCTCTCTCTCTCTCTGTTCTAAGGCTAATCTCCGTCTCGACCTCCCTCTAGGGTCGCTTGTCTCCTTCTAAACTCTCTTTCCTAAAATCTGGTGTAGTAAGGATGTGTCACGTATGTTCCTCATGGCAACCAGACCTTTCTCACGAGAGGACTGCTGACAGCTAACTGCATCATCTCCTTACTGGCCGCTGTCGTCAGCTTTCCTCCGTGTAAGCATGATTAGCGCTGCTCGCTTCTCGCAGACACAACACCTTCTCATCATTTGACTTCCTGCTTCTATCTGTCTCTCTATCTATCTATTTATCTATCTATCCATTATGTAGTCCTATATTGTCCAAGTTACCGTCGTAGGTGAGGGCGTCAAGCTGTGAAAGAGTGACAACCTGCCCATACAAGGCATAAAAGCCTGTTTCACTATTTGTGTGAACTGGTCCCATGACAGTTCTGGGACTATTTTGTGTGCGACATTGGTGATCATTTTTCCCAGGTTAGGTAATGTGACCACAATTTTCTCCTTATCCGAGTCAAACCCTATGTCTAAGAGGGGTTTGATTATATCCAAATATACATCCATGTCCCATTGGTCCGGGTT
Organism: Coenobita brevimanus; assembly: GCF_032717465.1. Classification (NCBI taxonomy): domain Eukaryota; kingdom Metazoa; phylum Arthropoda; class Malacostraca; order Decapoda; family Coenobitidae; genus Coenobita; species Coenobita brevimanus. Next base: position 3,197,536 of record NC_136963.1, on the reverse strand, counting down.
GAATTTTGGTAATTGTGCGGTTTGGCTTCCATTGTGCAAGTTTCCTTTTATGTTCCTCCGTGCTTTTACTCGGATCCAGAACCACCACTTCCCACCAGTGTTATGCTGAGTGTTTTTAGGTCGACTCCTCGCCCTAAAAACACTAGCGACTGAGCGGGGTCCTCTTTCCGGACCGGAAGTAAAGCACCAACAAAGGAACAGGACATAAAAACTAGGCAGTATACCTTAACACATCTATTACCTTAATTCTAAAACCGTTACAATATGATACAGTGATATTTAGGATATAGGATACAGATATACAGAGTTACGTTAGGATGACACAGGATACTCAACACACAATATGATCACATATAACAATGGCTTGTGGTTCTATAAGTAGGGGTGATTGTCTTTCATCAAAGTCCAAAATATCTATTCTCACAGTAATAAAAGGAATATATAAGATTAATAGTCTAGGGGAGGAGTATTACTATAAGAAAGGTAGGAGGTGGATCATGACACTTGACTTGGTTAACTAGGCGCTGCGACACTCTCCTGCACACCCGACTGTCGTTCACACTGACTGGGAAACTCCTCTATTCTGGGAGGGGGGGACAACACTTCACTTACTATTATTGAATTACTTTCTTTTAAGGGGCAGGTGAGTTTATTGGGATTATTAACACTTATTTGTTGACTTCCTCTAGATCGCACTGTGTCACTCTGTCACTGTTCCTGTTCCACTTTCTCGGGCAAATGGAGAATGAAGAGGTGTCACTGATCTAACCGTTTTTCCTGGGTTAATTCACTCTGTCACCATGGTCGGGGGGGGGAGGACCTCCGGGGACTCTACCCGTGGCGGGCGTCACACTACCCGCAGGGGGAGTCACTACCCGGGTCCGTTCCGTCGGTGAGTTGCAGGGAGGCCCTCCTATCTGGGGGCCTCGACCTGGTGTAGGCCCTCAACTCAGGGTCTCGTCGGTGTGGTGCAGGGAGGCCTGCCTGTCTGGGGCCTCGACCTGGAGTGGTGGCATTCGGGGCTGGGGCCAAACAGTTGGAGGAGGCGGGTCTGGCGTCGGAGGTTCCGTGGTGTGAGGAGGGCAGCGTTGCTCACGCTGGTAGGCTGCTGGGCTCGCCTGGGGGTCCTGGGGCTGCGGAGGTCTGCCAGGGGACGCACCGTCAGGTGTGGGCTGCGGCCTCGTCTCCTGCTGGTGCCTGGGGAAGACAAGAATTTCCCAGGAGTAGGAGGCAGACTGGGACTTTGCCTCCGCTCCGGTGACACCTTCGGGGCAACTCTCCCGAGTGGTGTCCAGCTACTCCCACAGGAGAACGCTGAAGGCCGAGGACACAAGGAGACAGTGTTCTCTCTCATATGCAGGGAGGGCAGCACGGAGGCGACACTCTCTCTCCTGTCTCCGTCACATCCGTGGCTCCAGGTTGCTTTACCCTGTGACCCACTTTTGGTTTTCTATTAGGGGCTCTTACCCTTGGAGTGGCGGAGGGTACTGGCCCCTTGTAGCTCACTATTGGGCCTCCTGCCCTGGTTGTGGCAGAAGGCATTTCTCCCTTGTGGCTCACTGTGGCAGAGGGGACTGGCCCCTCGTGGCTCACCAAAGTTGTGGCAGAGGGTGGTATTCCCTCGTGGCTCACTGTGGCAGAGGGTACTGGCCCCTCGTGGCTCACAAAGGGCCTCCTGCCCTGTTTGTGGCAGAAGGTATTTCTCCCTCGTGACTCACTGTGGCAGAGGGTACTGGCCCCTCGTGGTTCACCAAAGGCGTGGCAGAGGGTGGTGTTCCCTTGTGGCTCACTGTGGTAGAGGGTACTAGCCCCTCGTGGCTCAACAAAAGTGTGGCAGAGGGTGGAGTTCCTTGTGGCTCACTCTGGCAGAGGTGGGGACACCTCGTGGCTCACCAAAGGGCCTCCTGCCCTTGAGGGATGTAACTGTGGCCGTCGCCAAAAAGCTACTAGGGACTGATTTTTTATCAGTCCCACCCCACTGCTGTCGATGGTTAGCCCACCGTTGAGGTTGTCTCGAATCCAGGCTCGCCTGGCGTTGGGGCAGTTGCGGGGACAAGGGGCACAGGTCAGTGGTGGTTGGGTGACCCTCTTGCCCTGGGTCATTAGCCACCCCCATTGTCCCTTCCTAGGGTGGTGGGGTGGTGGTGGCCCGGTGGTGGGGTGGGGGGTGGCGGGGTGGAAGGTCCGGCGGCGGGCATTTTACCACCGTCGTCTGTGAAAAAGTCACGACCCCGTGACTGCAGGTGGTAGATGGTGGTAGTGAACGTCTGGTTGATCGGGGTGAGGTGTTCCAGGAGGTTCATCCAGTGGTTGGTCATGGTGTTTGGTTCTTGGGCTGGGTTGAAAAAGAGGCGGATGGAGGATGGGCGGTTTGCGTGGCGTAGGCGGCGAAGAAGCTGGGGCGTCTGTCGGATCCTGATGGGTTGCTGGTTGAAGGGTAGCCACTGGACTCGGGTGATCCTCACGTTGGTGGTTGGTGCCTGGTGTGAAGGCAGTAGCTGAATCCTGGCGAGTGGTGGTGGGTAGGCGCTTTTATGGGGAATGGGTCTGTGAGTGGAGGATTTCACTTTAGGGAATTGGGATTTGTGGGTTTTCCATCGTGCTTGGTGGAGAGGGAGGGTGATGGGGGAGGTGTTTGGGGGAGGGGGGGTTTCTGGTGGTGGGTGGCGGGTTGGGTGTTTACTGGGGGGTGGTGTTGGGGTGTATCTGGATGGTGGGCGTGAGAGGCAACCAGACCTGGTAGTGGTGGTGGTGAGTGTGGGTGTGGTTGGTGAGGGTGGTTGTGCACGTGGTGGTGGTGAGGGTGTGCGGCTGTTGGTGGGTGAGGTGGGTGGCAGTGCGGTGTGGCGAGTATAGTGAGCGTGGTTGCAGGGGAGTGGGGGAGCGTTTGATGGGGTAGGTATGGGCGTGGTGCGGGTGCAGGTGGGTGGGGGTTGAGGAGTGCGGTTTGAGGAGGTATTGACTTGGGTTGGCAGTGATGATGCAGGTGGTGGAGGCGACGTTGTGTGGGGGGTGGTATGGGGGTGGGTGGTAGGGGGAGGGGTGGAAATCGGTGAGGGGGTGGCGGTGCTGGGAGGGGGTGATGATGGGGGCGGTGGATGTGGTGAGTCAGGATCAGGTGTGATGGGGGGTGGTGTGGTTGTAGGTCAGGTGCTGGTTGGGGTGAGAAATAGTAGGCGTAGGAGTTAGGGGGGGTAATTTTCGGAAGTGTTGGTGTGGCTAGGTGGTCGGGCAGAGGTGCGAGGCGCGCGGGTGTGGGGGTGGTCATTGTTGGGTGGGTGGAAGGGTCACACGTGGCCATTCCGATACGTGCATTGTTGGCCTTGCTGATTGATGATTACTTGATACGGGCTGGGGACTTTGTTTATGATGAAGGGTCCGATGAATCGGGGTGAGATCTTATTTGGGGTAGGGAGTTGTGCCACGACAACGGATTGGCAGGTTTTTAGGGGTTGGTGTGTTTGGTGTCGGGCTTAGGGTCTTGTTGTGTTTGCAGGTGATGGAGGCGGCGTTTGAGGTGGTGGAGAGGGTCGGTGGTGGAGGACGGGGTGGGTCGCTGGAGGTGGTGGCGGAGTGAGAGGAGGAGCGGGGTTTCCCCGAATACTCGCTCGTGTGGTGTTATCCCGTCTTCTCGCGGGCATGTGTTTAGGCCCCATTGAACAATTTTGACATGAGCAGGCCAATCTTCATTCCCTGTTTGCATGATGCGGGTGCAGACCTGATTGAGAAGGGAGCGATGACTTCTTTCACAGATGCTGTTGCCTTGGGGCCAATAGGGGGATGAGTGGGAAATGTGGAATCCAAATATTTTAGCCAATTCTTGCCAGACTTTTCCTGTGAATTCTGGTGCATTGTCGGAGTGTAATACCTGGGGAACGCCAAAGTATGGGAATTCGTGGCGGGCCAGGGCATCTGTGACGGATACTGCACTGTGATCTTTTGCGGGACATGCTATTATGAACTTGAATTAGACGTCAACGAAGGTGATTATATATTTATATCCTGCTTTGGGCGTGAGGGGTCCGACGACGTCGAGGGAAAGTAGTTGCCAGGGTTTTGTTGCTGTTAGTTTTCCTGATGGGCCTGGTGTGCAGGTGATATCTTTTCCTAGAGCACAGGCACGGCATGATTGTATAATGTCCTTGGCGATGGTGGTGGGGTTCGGTGTCCAATACATGTCATTGAACACTTGAGTGAGTTTCTTAGTGCCTAGGTGAATGCCTTGTTCCCTGGGGTTAGGGCACTTCCTTTGCGGGTAAGCCCTGGGTACTGTGGCAGGCGGTTCTGCAGGCGGCTGGTTAGGCGGCTGCTTGGGTTTTGGTGGGGGGTTGTGATTTGTGGGGAATCTTGGTACTGCATGAAGGGGTTGTGGTGTGGGACGGGCGGCGAGGAAACGTCTGAGGAGTTGCAGGTCCTGATCCATGTTTCCTGATGGATCATAAATGGAGAAGTGCTCCCTGACTGTGCTAGGGAGAATCCTCAGCAGAGCATTGAATGTATGGGTATCCCGAGTATTCATTTCTGCCTCGGGATAAGCGGCGCTGCCCAGGCGCCAAGCCTGGACGAAAGTGTTGTCTAAGTTACCGTCGTAGGTGAGGGCGTCAAGCTGTGAAAGAGTGACAACCTGCCCATACAAGGCATAAAAGCCTGTTTCACTATTTGTGTGAACTGGTCCCATGACAGTTCTGGGACTATTTTGTGTGCGACATTGGTGATAATTTTTTCCAGGTTAGGTAATGTGACCACAATTTTCTCCTTATCCGAGTCAAACCCTATGTCTAAGATAGGTTTGATCATATCCAAATATACATCCATGTCACATTGGTCCGGGTTGAATTTTGGTAATTGAATTTGCGGTTTGGCTGCCATTGTGCAAGTTTCCTTTTATGTTCCTCCGTGCTTTTACTCGGATCCAGAACCACCGCTTGCCACCAGTGTTATGCTGAGTGTTTTTAGGTCGACTCCTCGCCCTAAAAACACTAGCGACTGAGCGGGGTCCTCTTTCCGGACCGGAAGTAAAGCACCAACAAAGGAACAGGACATAAAAACTAGGCAGTATACCTTAACACATCTATTACCTTAATTCTAAAACCGTTACAATATGATACAGTGATATTTAGGATATAGGATACAGATATACAGAGTTACGTTAGGATGACACAGGATACTCAACACACAATATGATCACATATAACAATGGCTTGTGGTTCTATAAGTAGGGGTGATTGTCTTTCATCAAAGTCCAAAATATCTATTCTCGCAGTAATAAAAGGAATGTATAAGATTAATAGTCTAGGGGAGGAGTATTACTATAAGAAAGGTAGGAGGTGGATCATGACACTCGACTTGGTTAACTAGGCGCTGCGACACTCTCCTGCGCACCCGACTGCCGTTCACACTGACTGGGAAACTCCTCTATTCTGGGAGGGGGGGACAACACTTGACTTACTATTATTGAATTACTTTCTTTTAAGGGGCAGGTGAGTTTATTGGGATTATTAACACTTATTTGTTGACTTCCTCTAGATCGCACTGTGTCACTCTGTCACTGTTCCTGTTCCACTTTCTCGGGCAAATGGAGAACGAAGAGGTGTCACTGATCTAACCGTTTTTCCTGGGTTAATTCACTCTGTCACTATGGTCGGGGGGGGGGAGGATATCCGGGGACTCTACCCGTGGCGGGCGTCACACTACCCGCAGGGGGAGTCACTACCCGGGTCCGTTCCGTCGGTGAGTTGCAGGGAGGCCCTCCTATCTGGGGGCCTCGACCTGGTGTAGGCCCTCAACTCAGGGTCTCGTCGGTGTGGTGCAGGGAGGCCTACCTGTCTGGGGCCTCGACCTGGAGTGGTGGCATTCGGGGCTGGGGCCAAACAGTTGGAGGAGGCGGGTCTGGCATCGGAGGCTCCGTGGTGTGAGGAGGGCAGCGTTGCTCACACTGGTAGGCTGCTGGCTCGCCTGGGCGTCCTGGGGCTGCGGAGGTCTGCCAGGGGACGCACCGTCAGGTGTGGGCTGCGGCCTCGTCTCCTGCTGGTGCCTGGGGAAGACAAGAATTTCCCAGGAGTAGGAGGCAGACTGGGACTTTGCCTCCGCTCCGGTGACACCTTCGGGGCAACTCTCCCGAGTGGTGTCCACCCACAGGAGAACGCTGAAGGTCGAGGACACACGGAAACAGTGTTCTCTCTCATATGCAGGGCGGGCAGCACGGAGACGACACTCTCTCTCCTGTCTCCGTCACAGTTGTGGCTCCAGGTTGCTTTACTCTGTGACCCACTTTTGGCTTTCTTTTAGGGACTCTTACCCTTTGAGTGGCGGAGGGTACTGACCCCTTGTAGCTCACAATTGGCCCTAATGCCCTGCTTGTGGCAGAGGGTATTTCTCCCTCGTGGCTCTCTGCGGCAGAGGGGACTGGCCCCTCGTGGCTCACCAAAGGTGTGGCAGAGGGTGGTGTTCCCTCGTGGCTCACTGTGGCAGAGGGTACTGGCCCCTCGTGGCTCACCAAAGGGCCTCCTGCCCTGTTTGTGGCAGAGGGTATTTCTCCCTCGAGGCTCACTGTGGCAGAGTGGACTGGCCCCTCGTGGCTCACCAAAGGTGTGGCAGAGGGTGGTGTTCCCTCGTGGCTCACTGTGGCAGAGGGTACTGGCCCCTCGTGGCTCACCAAAGGGCCTCCTGCCCTGTTTGTGGCAGAGGGTATTTCTCCCTCGTGACTCACTGTTGCAGAGTGGACTGGCCCCTCGTGGCTCACCAAAGGTGTGGCAGAGGGTGGTGTTCCCTCGTGCCTCACTGTGGCAGAGGTTACTATCCCCTCGTGGCTCAACAAAAGTGTGGCAGAGGGTTGAGTTCCCTCGTGGCTCACTCTGGCAGAGGTGAGGACACCTCGTGGCTCACCAAAGGGCCTCCTGCCCTTGAGGGGTGTAACTGTGGCCGTCGCCAAAAAGCTACTAGGGACTGATTTTTTATCAGTCCTACCCCACTGCTGTCAATGGTTAGACCGCCGTTGAGGTTGTCTCGGATCCAGGCTCGCCTGGCGTTGGGGCAGTTGCGGGAAGAAGGGGCACAGGTCAGTGGTGGTTGGGTGACCCTCTTGCCCTGGGTCACTAGCCACCCCCATTGTCCCTTCCTAGGGTGGTGGGGTGGTGGTGGCCCGGTGGTGGGGTGGGGGGTGGCGGGGTGGAAGGTCCGGCGGCGGGCATTTTACCACCGTCGTCTGTGAAAAAGTCACGACCCCGTGACTGCAGGTGGTAGATGGTGGTAGTGAACGTCTGGTTGATCGGGGTGAGGTGTTCCAGGAGGTTCATCCAGTGGTTGGTCATGGTGTTTGGTTCTTGGGCTGGGTTGCAAAAGAGGCGGATGGAGGATGGGCGGTTTGCGTGGTGTAGGCGGCGAAGAAGCTGGGGCGTCTGTCGGATCCTGATGGGTTGCTGGTTCTAGGGTAGCCACTGGACTCGGGTGATCCTCACGTTGGTGGTTGGTGCCTGGTGTGAAGGCAGTAGCTGAATGCTGGCGAGTGCTGGTGGGTAGGCGCTTTTATGGGGAATGGGTCTGTGAGTGGAGGATTTCACTTTAGGGAATTGGGATTTGTGGGTTTTCCATCGTGCTTGGTGGAGAGGGAGGGTGATGGGGGAGGTGTTTGGGGGAGGGGGAGTTTGTGGTGGTGGGTGGCGGGCTGGGTGTTTACTGGGGGGTGGTGTTGGGGTGTATCTGGATGGTGGGCGTGAGAGGCAACCAGACCTGGTAGTGGTGGTGGTGAGTGTGGGTGTGGTTCGTGAGGGTGGTTGTGCACGTGGTGGTGGTGAGGGTGTGCGGCTTTTGGGGGGTGAGGTGGGTGGCAGTGCGGTGTGGCGGGTATAGTGAGCGTGGTCGCACGGGAGCGGGGGAGCGTTTGATGGGGTAGGTATGGGCGTGGTGCGGGTGCAGGTGGGTGGGGGTTGAGGAGTGCGGTTTGCGGAGGTAGTGGCTTGGGGTGGCAGTGGTGAGGCAGGTGGTGGAGGCGAGGTTGTGTGGGGGATGGTATGGGGGTGGGTGGTAGGGGGAGAGGTGGAAATCGGTGATGGGGTGGCGGTGCTGGGAGGGGGTGATGATGGGGGCGATGGATGTGGTGAGTCAGGATCAGGTGTGATGGGGGGTGGTGTGGTTGTAGGTCCGGTGCTGGGTGGGGGTGAGAAATAGTAGGCGTAGGAGTTAGGGGGGTAATTTTCGGAAGTGTTGGTGTGGCTAGGTGGTCGGGCAGAGGTGCGGGGCGCGCGGGTGTGGGGGTGGTCATTGTTGGGTGGGTGGAAGGGTCGCACGTGGCGATTACGATACGTGCATTATTAGCCTTGCTGATTAATGATTACTTGATACGGGTTGGGGACTTTGGTTATGGTGAAGGGTCCGATGAATCGGGGTGAGATCTTATTTGGGGTAGGGAGTTGTGCCACGACAACGGATTGGCAGGTTTGTAGGGGTTGGTGTGTTTGGTGTCGGGCTTAGGGTCCTGTTGTGTTTGCAGGTGATGGAGGCGGCGTTTGAGGTGGTGGAGAGGGTCGGTGGTGGAGGACGGGGTGGGTGGCTGGAGGTGGTGGCGGAGTGAGAGGAGGAGCGGGGTTTCCCCGAATACTCGCTCGTGTGGTGTTGTGCCGTCTTCTGGCGGGCATGTGTTTAGGCCCCATTGAACAATTTTGACATGAGCAGGCCAATCTTCATTCCCTGTTTGCATGATGCGGATGCAGACCTGATTGAGAAGGGAGCGATGACTTCATTCACAGATGCTGTTGCCTTAGGGCCGGTCTGGGGATGAGTGGGAGATGTGGAATCCAAATATTTTAGCCAATTCTTGCCAGACTTTTCCTGTGAATTCTGGTGCATTGTCGGAGTGTAATGCCTGGGAAACGCCAAAGTTTGGGAATACGTGGCGGGCCAGAGCATCTGCGACGGATACTGCACTGTGATCTTTTGCTGGACATGCTATTATGAACTTGAATTAGACGTCAACGAAGGTGATTATATATTTATATCCTGCTTTGGGCGTGAGGGGTCCGACGACGTCGAGGGAAAGTAGTTGCCAGGGTTTTGTTGCTGTTAGTTTTCCTGATGGGCCTGGTGTGCAGGTGATATCTTTTCCTAGAGCACAGGCACGGCATGATTGTATAATGTCCTTTGCGATGGTGGTGGGGTTCGGTGTCCAATACATGTCATTGAACACTTGAGTGAGTTTCTTAGTGCCTAGGTGAATGCCTTGTTCCCTGGGGTTAGGGCACTTCCTTTGCGGGTAAGCCCTGGGTACTGTGGCAGGCGGTTCTGCAGGCGGCTGGTTAGGTGGCGGCTTGGGTTTTGGTGGGGGGTTGTGATTTGTGGGGAATCTTGTTACTGCATCAAGGGGTTGTGGTGTGGGACGGGCGGCGAGGAAACGTCTGACGAGTTGCAGGTCCTGATCCATGTTTCCTGATGGATCATAAATGGAGAAGTGCTCCCTGACTGTGCTAGGGAGAATCCTCAGCAGAGCATTGAATGTATGGGTATCCCGAGTATTCATTTCTGCCTCGGGATAAGCGGCGCTGCCCAGGCGCCGAGCCTGGACGAAAGTGTTGTCCAAGTTACCGTCGTAGGTGAGGGCGTCAAGCTGTGAAAGAGTGACAACCTGCCCATACAAGGCATAAAAGCCTGTTTCACTATTTGTGTGAACTGGTCCCATGACAGTTCTGGGACTATTTTGTGTGCGACATTGGTGATAATTTTTTCCAGGTTAGGTAATGTGACCACAATTTTCTCCTTATCCGAGTCAAACCCTATGTCTAAGATAGGTTTGATCATATCCAAATATACATCCATGTCACATTGGTCCGGGTTGAATTTTGGTAATTGAATTTGCGGTTTGGCTGCCATTGTGCAAGTTTCCTTTTATGTTCCTCCGTGCTTTTACTGAGATCCAGAACCACCGCTTGCCACCAGTGTTATGCTGAGTGTTTTTAGGTCGACTCCTCGCCCTAAAAACACTAGCGACTGAGCGGGGTCCTCTTTCCGGACCGGAAGTAAAGCACCAACAAAGGAACAGGACATAAAAACTAGGCAGTATACCTTAACACATCTATTATCTTAATTCTAAAACCGTTACAATATGATACAGTGATATTTAGGATATAGGATACAGATATACAGAGTTACGTTAGGATGACACAGGATACTCAACACACAATATGATCACATATAACAATGGCTTGTGGTTCTATAAGTAGGGGTGATTGTCTTTCATCAAAGTCCAAAATATCTATTCTCGCAGTAATAAAAGGAATGTATAAGATTAATAGTCTAGGGGAGGAGTATTACTATAAGAAAGGTAGGAGGTGGATCATGACACTCGACTTGGTTAACTAGGCGCTGCGACACTCTCCTGCACACCCGACTGCCGTTCACACTGACTGGGAAACTCCTCAATTCTGGGAGGGGGGACAACACTTGACTTACTATTATTGAATTACTTTCTTTTAAGGGGCAGGTGAGTTTATTGGGATTATTAACACTTATTTGTTGACTTCCTCTAGATCGCAGTGTGTCACTCTGTCACTGTTCCTGTTCCACTTTCTCGGGCAAATGGAGAACGAAGAGGTGTCACTGATCTAACCGTTTTTCCTGGGTTAATTCACTCTGTCACTATGGTCGGGGGGGGGGGAGGACCTCCGGGGACTCTACCCGTGGCGGGCGTCACACTACCCGCAGGGGGAGTCTCTACCCGGGTCCGTTCCGTCGGTGAGTTGCAGGGAGGCCCTCCTATCTGGGGGCCTCGACCTGGTGTAGGTCCTCAACTCAGGGTCTCGTTGGTGTGGTGCAGGGAGGCCTGCCTGTCTGGGGCCTCGACCTGGAGTGGTGGCCCTCGGGGCTGGGGCCAAACAGTTGGAGGAGGCGGGTCTGGCGTCGGAGGCTCCGTGGTGTGAGGAGGACAGCGTTGCTCACGCTGGTATCCTGCTGGGCTCGCCTGGGGGTCCTGGGGCTGCGGAGGTCTGCCAGGGGACACACCGTCAGGTGTGGGCTGTGGCCTCGTCTCCTGCTGGTGCCTGGGGAAGACAAGAATTTCCCAGGAGTAGGAGGCAGACTGGGACTTTGCCTCCGCTCCGGTGACACCTTCGGGGCAACTCTCCCGAGTGGTGTCCAGCTACTCCCACAGGAGAACGCTGAAGGTCGAGGACACACGGAGACAGTGTTCTCTCTCATATGCAGGGAGGGCAGCACAGAGACAACACTCTCTCTCCTGTCTCCGTCACAGCCGTGGCTCCAGGTTGCTTTTCCCTGTGACCCACTTTTGGCTTTCTATTAGGGACTCTTACCCTTGGAGTGGTGGAGGGTACTGACCCCTTGTAGCTCACTATTGGCCCTCTTGCCCTGCTTGTGGAAGAGGGTATTTCTCCCTCGTGGCTCTCTGCGGCAGAGGGGACTGGCCCCTCGTGGCTCACCAAAGGTGTGGCAGAGGGTGGTGTTCCCTCGTGGCTCACTGTGGCAGAGGGTACTGGCCCCTCTTGCTCATCAAAGGGCCTCCTGCCCTATTTGTGGCAGAGGGTATTTCTCCCTCGTGGCTTACTGTGGCAGAGTGGACTGGCCCCTCGTGGCTCACCAAAGGTGTGGCAGAGGGTGGTGTTCCCTCGTGGTTCACCAAAGGTGTGGCAGAGGGTGGTGTTCCCTCGTGGCTCACTGTGGCAGAGGGTACTGGCCCCTCGTGGCTCACCAAAGGGCCTCGTGCCCTGTTTGTAGCAGAGGGTATTTCTCCCTCGTGCCTCACTGTGGCAGAGGGGACTGGCACCTCGTGGCTCACCAAAGGTGTGGCAGAGGGTGGTGTTCCCTCGTGGCTCACTGTGGCAGAGGGTACTAGCCCCTCGTGGCTCAACAAAAGTGTGGCAGAGAGTGGAGTTCCCTCGTGGCTCACTCTGGCAGAGGTGAGGACACCTCGTGGCTAACCAAAGGGCCTCCTGCCCTTGAGGGGTGTAACTGTGGCCGTCGCCAAAAAGCTACTAGGGACTGATTTTTTATCAGTCCTAACCCACTGCTGTCGATGGTTAGCCCGCCGTTGAGGTTGTCTCGGATCCAGGCTCGCCTGGCGTTGGGGCAGTTGCGGGGAGAATGGGCACAGGTCAGTGGTGGTTGGGTGACCCTCTTGCCCTGGGTCATTAGCCACCCCCATTGTCCCTTCCTAGGGTGGTGGGGTTGGGGGTGGCGGGGTGGAAGGTCCGGCGGCGGGCATTTTACCACTGTCGTCTGTGAAAAAGTCACGACCCCGTGACTGCAGGTGGTAGATGGTGGTAGTGAACGTCTGGTTGATCGGGGTGAGGTGTTCCAGGAGGTTCATCCAGTGGTTGGTCATGGTGTTTGGTTCTTCGGGTGGCTTGCAAAAGAGGCGGATGGAGGATGGGCGGTTTGCGTGGCGTAGGCGACGAAGAAGCTGGGGCGTCTGTCGGATCCTGATGGGTTGCTGGTTGTAGGGTAGCCACTGGACTCGGATGATCCTCACGTTGGTGGTTGGTGCCTGGTGTGAAGGCAGTAGCTGAATGCTGGCGAGTGCTGGTGGGTAGGCGCTTTTATGGGGAATGGGTCTGTGAGTGGAGGATTTCACTTTAGGGAATTGGGATTTGTGGGTTTTCCATCGTGCTTGGTGGAGAGGGAGGGTGATGGGGGAGGTGTTTGGGGGAGGGGGGGTTTGTGGTGGTGGGTGGCGGGCTGGGTGTTTACTGGGGGGTGGTGTTGGGGTGTATCTGGATGGTGGGCGTGAGAGGCAACCAGACCTGGTAGTGGTGGTGGTGAGTGTGGGTGTGGTTGGTGAGGGTGGTTGTGCACGTGGTGGTGGTGAGGGTGTGCGGCTGTTGGGGGGTGAGGTGGGTGGCAGTGCGGTGTGGCGGGTATAGTGAGCGTGGTCGCAGGGGAGCGGGGGAGCGTTTGATGGGGTAGGTATGGGCGTGGTGCGGGTGCAGGTGGCTGGGGGTTGAGGAGTGCGGTTTGAGGAGGTAGTGCTTGGGGTGGCAGTGGTGAGGCAGGTGGTGGAGGCGACGTTGTGTGGGGGGTGGTATGGGGGTGGATGGTAGGGGGAGGGGTGGAAATCGGTGAGGGGGTGGCAGTGCTGGGAGGGGGTGATGAAGGGGGCGGTGCATGTGGTGAGTCAGGATCAGGTGTGATGGGGGGTGGTGTGGTTGTAGGTCCATTGCTGGGTGGGGGTGAGAAATAATAGGCGTAGGAGTTTGGGGGGTAATTTTCGGAAGTGTTGGTGTGGCTTGGTGGTCGGGCAGAGGTGAGGGGCGCGCGGGTGTGGGGTGGTCATTGTTGGGTGGGTGGAAGGGTCGCACGTGGCGATTCCGATAAGTGCATTGTTGGCCTTGCTGATTGATGATAACTTGATACGGGTTGGGGACTTTGGTTATGGTGAAGGGTCCGATGAATCGGGGTGAGATCTTATTTGGGGTAGGGGGTTGTGCCACGACAACGGATTGGCAGGTTTGTATTGGTTGGTGTGTTTGGTGTCGGGCTTAGGGTCCTGTTGTGTTTGCAGGTGATGGAGGCGGTGTTTGAGGTGGTGGAGAGGGTCGGTGGTGGAGGATGGAGTGGGTGGCTGGAGGTGATGGCGGAGTGAGAGGAGGAGCGGGGTTTCCCCGAATACTCCCTCGTGTGGTGTTATGCCGTCTTCTGGCGGACATGTGTTTAGGCCTCATTGAACAATTTTGACATGAGCAGGCCAATCTTCATTCCCTGTTTGCATGATGCGGGGGCAGACCTGATTGAGAAGGGAGCGATGACTTCTTTCACAGATGCTGTTGCCTTGGGGCCAGTAGGGGGATGAGTGGGAGATGTGGAATCCAAATATTTTAGCCAATTCTTGCCAGACTTTTCCTGTGAATTTTGGTGGATTGTCGGAGTGTAATGCCTGGGGAACGCCAAAGTATGGGAATACGTGGCGGGCCAGAGCATCTGCGACGGATACTGCACTGTGATCTTTTGCGGGACATGCTATTATGAACTTGAATTAGACGTCAGCGAACGTGATTATATAGTTATATCCTGCTTTGGGCGTGAGGGGTCCGATGACGTCGAGGGAAAGTAGTTCCCAGGGTTTTGTTGCTGTTAGTTTTCCTGATGGGCCTGGTGTGCAGGTGATATCTTTTCCTAGAGCACAGGCACGGCATGATTGTATAATGTCCTTGGCGATGGTGGTGGGGTTCGGTGTCCAATACATGTCATTGAACACTTGAGTGAGTTTCTTAGTGCCTAGGTGAATGCCTTGTTCCCTGGGGTCAGGGCACTTCCTTTGCGGGTAAGCCCTTGGTACTGTGGCAGGCGGTTCTGCAGGCGGCTGGTTAGGTGGCGGCTTGGGTTTTGGTGGGGGGTTGTGATTTGTGGGGAATCTTGTTACTGCATGAAGGGGTTGTGGTGTGGGACGGGCGGCGAGGAAACGTCTGACGAGTTGCAGGTCCTGATCCATGTTTCCTGATGGATCATAAATGGAGAAGTGCTCCCTGACTGTGCTAGGGAGAATCCTCAGCAGAGCATTGAATGTATGGGTATCCCGAGTATTCATTTCTGCCTCGGGATAAGCGGCGCTGCCCAGGCGCCGAGCTTGGACGAAAGTGTTGTCCAAGTTACCGTCGTAGGTGAGGGCGTCAAGCTGTGAAAGAGTGACAACCTGCCCATACAAGGCATAAAAGCCTGTTTCACTATTTGTGTGAACTGGTCCCATGACAGTTCTAGGACTATTTTGTGTGCGACATTGGTGATAATTTTTCCCAGGTTAGGTAATGTGACCTCAATTTTCTCCTTATCCGAGTCAAACCCTATGCCTAAGAGGGGTTTGATCATATCCAAATATACATCCATGTCACATTGGTCCGGGTTGAATTTTGGTAATTGAATGTGCAGTTTGGCTGCCATTGTGCAAGTTTCCTTTTATGTTCCTCCGTGCTTTTACTCGGATCCAGAACCACCGCTTGCCACCAGTGTTATGCTGAGTGTTTTTAGGTCGACTCCTCGCCCTAAAGACACTAGCGACTGAGCGGGGTCCTCTTTCCGGACCGGAAGTAAAGCACCAACAAAGGAACAGGACATAAAAACTAGGCAGTATACCTTAACACATCTATTACCTTAATTCTAAAACCGTTACAATATGATAGTGATATTTAGGATATAGGATACAGATATACAGAGTTACGTTAGGATGACACAGGATACTTAACACACAATATGATCACATATAACAATGGCTTGTGGTTCTATAAGTAGGGGTGACTGTCTTTCATCAAAGTCCAAAATATCTATTCTCGCAGTAATAAAAGAAATGTATAAGATTAATAGTCTAGGGGAGGAGTATTACTATAAGAAAGGTAGGAGGTGGATCATGACACTCGACTTGGTTAACTAGATGCTGCGACACTCTCCTGCACACCCGACTGCCGTTCACACTGACTGGGAAACTCCTCTATTCTGGGAGGGGGGGACAACACTTGACTTACTATTATGGAATTACTTTCTTTTAAGTGGCAGGTGAGTTTATTGGGATTATTAACACTTATTTGTTGACTTCCTCTAGATCGCACTGTGTCACTCTGTCACTGTTCCTTTTCGACTTTCTCGGGCAAACGGAGAACGAAGAGGTGTCACTGATATAACCGTTTTTCCTGGGTTAATTCACTCTGTCACTATGGTCGGGGGGGGAGGACCTCCGGGGACTCTACCCGTGGCGGGCGTCACACTACCCGCAGGGGGAGTCACTACCCGGGTCCGTTCCGTCGGTGAGTTGCAGGGAGGCCCTCCTATCTGGGGGCCTCGACCTGGTGTAGGCTTTCAACTCAGGGTCTCGTCGGTGTGGTGCAGGGAGGCCTGCCTGTCTGGGGCCTCGACCTGGAGTGGTGGCCCTCGGGGCTGGGGCCAAACAGTTGGAGGAGGCGGGTCTGGCGTCGGAGGCTCCATGGTGTGAGGAGGGCAGCGTTGCTCACGCTGGTAGGCTGCTGGGCTCACCTGGGGGTCCTGGGGCTGCGGAGGTCTGCCAGGGGACGCACCGTCAGGTGTGGGCTGCAGCCTCGTCTTCTGCTGGTGCCTGGGGAAGACAAGAATTTCCCAGGAGTAGGAGGCAGACTGGTACTTCGCCTCCGCTCCGGTGACACCTTCGGGGCAACTCTCCCGAGTGGTGTCCAGCTACTACCACAGGAGAACGCTGAAGGTCGAAGACACACGGAGACAGTGTTCTCTCTCATATGCAGGGAGGGCAGCACGGAGACGACACTCTCTCTCCTGTCTCCGTCACAGCCGTTGCTCCAGGTTGCTTTACCCTGTGACCCAATTTTGGCTTTCTATTAGGGACTCTTACCCTTGGAGTGGCGGAGGGTACTGGCCCCTTGTAGCTCACTATTGGCCCTCCTGCCCAGCTTGTGGCAGAGGGTATTTCTCCCTCGTGGCTCTCTGCGGCAGAGGGGACTGGCCCCTCGTGGCTCACCAAAGGTGCGGCAGAGGGTGGTGTTCCCTCGTGGCTCACTGTGGCAGAGGGTACTGGCCCCTCGTGGCTCACCAAAGGGCCTCCTGCCCTGTTTGTGTCAGAGGGTATTTCTCCCTCGTGGCTCACTGTGGCAGAGTGGACTGGCCCCTCGTGGCTCACCAAAGGTGTGGCAGAGGGTGGTGTTCCCTCGTGGCTCACTGTGGCAGAGGGTACTAGCCCCTCGTGGCTCAACAAAAGTGTGGCAGAGGGTGGAGTTCCCTCGTGGCTCACTCTGGCAGAGGTGAGGACATCTCGTGGCTCACCAAAGGGCCTCCTGCCCTTTAGGGGTGTAACTGTGGCCGTCGCCAAAAAGCTACTAGGGACTGATTTTTTATCAGTCCTACCCCACTGCTGTCGATGGTTAGCCCGCCGTTGAGGTTGTCTCGGATCCAGGCTCGCCTGGCGTTGGGGCAGTTGCGGGGAGAAGGGGCACAGGTCAGTGGTGGTTGGGTGACCCTCTTGCCCTGGGTCATTAGCCACCCCCATTGTCCCTTCCTAGGGTGGTGGGGTGGTGGTGGCATGGTGGTGGGGTTGGGGGTGGTGGGTGGAAGGTCCGGCGGCGGGCATTTTACCACCGTCGTCTGTGAAAAAGTCACGACCCCGTGACTGCAGGTGGTAGATGGTGGTAGTGAACGTCTGGTTGATCGGGGTGAGGTGTTGCAGGAGGTTCATCCAGTGGTTGGTCATGGTGTTTTTTTCTTGGGCTGGGTTGAAAAAGATGCGAATGGAGGATGGGCGGTTTGCGTGGCATAGGCGGCGAAGAAGCTGGGGCGTCTGTCGGATCCTGATGGGTTGCTGGTTGTAGGGTAGCTACTGGACTCGGGTGATCCTCACGTTGGTGGTTGGTGCCTGGTGTGAAGGCAGTAGCTGAATGCTGGCGAGTGCTGGTGGGTAGGCGCTTTTATGGGGAATGGGTCTGTGAGTGGAGGATTTCACTTTAGGGAATTGGGATTTGTGGGTTTTCCATCGTGTTTGGTGGAGAGGGAGGGTGATGGGTGAGGTGATTGGGGGAGGGGGGGTTTGTGGTGGTGGGTGGCGGGCTGGGTGTTTACTCTGGGGTGGTGTTGGGGTGTATCTGGATGGTGGGCGTGAGAGGCAACCAGACCTGGTAGTGGTGGTGGTGAGTGTGGGTGTGGTTGGTGAGGGTGGTTGTGCACGTGGTGGTGGTGAGGGTGTGCGGCTGTTGGGGGGTGAGGTGGGTGGCAGTGCGGTGTGGCGGGTATAGTGAGCGTGGTCGTGTCATAAAGACTTTGTAGTTACTTGTAGAGAAGTATATTTTAGACTTGTGGTCGAGCGGCTTTTATATCTTGTAGTAGTTTCCCCACCAGATGTCATGTAGTGACGGGAGAGGTAAAGAATAGTATGGGACTATTTTTATTTGTCTTGGAAATATTAAACAGGTCTCTCTATGGGAAGAGTGTAAGTCCCGGGTAGCTACCTCCCTGTCTCGCTATCTCTCTCTCTTTCTATTCTAAGGCTAATCTCCGTCTCGACCTCTCTCTAGGGTCGCTTGTCTCCTTCTACCCTCTCTTTCCTAAAATCTGGTGTAGCAGGGGTGTGTCACGTGTGTTCCTCGTGGATCATTGTCCACGAGAGGACTGCTGACAGCTAACTGCATCATCTCCTTACTGGCCGCTGCCGTCAGCTTTCCTCAGTGTTAAGAGTGTGTAAGCATGCTTAGCACTGCTCAATTCTCGCAGACACAACACCTTCTCATCATTTGACTTCCTGCTTCTATCTGTCTCTCTATCTATCTATTTATCTATCTATCTATTATGATTTGCAAATATAATATGGAGACCTACCACAGTCGCAGGGGAGCGGGGGAGCGTTTGATGGGGTAGGTATGGGCATGGTGCGGGTGCAGGTGGGTGGGGGTTGAGGAGTGCGGTTTGAGGAGGTAGTGGCTTGGGGTGGCAGTGGTGAGGCAGGTGGTGGAGGCGACGTTGTGTGGGGGGTGGTATCAGGGTGGGTGGTAGGGTGAGGGGTGGAAATCGGTGAGGGGGTGGCGGTACTGGGAGGGGGTGATGATGGGGGCGGTGGATGTGGTGAGTCAGGATCAGGTGTGATGGGGGGTGGTGTGGTTGTAGGTCCGGTGCTGGGTGGGGGTGAGAAATAGTAGGCGTAGGAGTTTGGGGGGTAATTTTCGGAAGTGTTGGTGTGGCTAGGTGGTCGGGCAGAGGTGCGGGGCGTGCGGGTGTGGGGGTGGTCATTGTTGGGTGGGTGGAAGGGTTGCACGTGGCGATTCCGATACGTGCATTGTTGGCCTTGCTGATTGATGATTACTTGATACGGGTTGGGGACTTTGGTTATGGTGAAGGGTCCGATGAATCGGGGTGAGATCTTATTTGGGGTAGGGAGTTGTGCCACGACAACGGATTGGCAGGTTTGTATTGGTTGGTGTGTTTGGTGTCGGGCTTAGGGTCCTGTTGTGTTTGCAGGTGATGGAGGCGGTGTTTGAGGTGGTGGAGAGGGTCGGTGGTGGAGGACGGGGTGGGTGGCTGGAGGTGGTGGCGGAGTGAGAGGAGGAGCGGGGTTTCCCCAAATACTCGCTCGTGTGGTGTTATGCCGTCTTCTGGCGGGCATGTGTTTAGGCCCCATTGAACAATTTTGACATGAGCAGGCCAATCTTCATTCCCTGTTTGCATGATGCGGGTGCAGACCTGATTGAGAAGGGAGCGATGACTTCTTTCACAGATGCTGTTGCCTTGGGGCCGGTCTGGGGATGAGTGGGAGATGTGGAATCCAAATATTTTAGCCAATTCTTGCCAGACTTTTCCTGTGAATTCTGGTGCATTGTCGGAGTGTAATGCCTGGGGAACGCCAAAGTATGGGAATACGTGGCGGGCCAGAGCATCTGCGACGGATACTGCACTGTGATCTTTTGCGGGACATGCTATTATGAACTTGAATTAGACGTCAACGAAGGTGATTATATAGTTATATCCTGCTTTGGGCGTGAGGGGTCCGACGACGTCGAGGGAAAGTAGTTGCCAGGGTTTTGTTGCTGTTAGTTTTCCTGATGGGCCTGGTGTGCAGGTGATATCTTTTCCTAGAGCACAGGCACGGCATGATTGTATAATGTCCTTGGCGATGGTGGTGGGGTTCGGTGTCCAATACATGTCATTGAACACTTGAGTGAGTTTCTTAGTGCCTAGGTGAATGCCTTGTTCCCTGGGGTTAGGGCACTTCCTTTGCGGGTAAGCCCTGGGTACTGTGGCAGGCGGTTCTGCAGGCGGCTGGTTAGGCGGCGGCTTGGGTTTTGGTGGGGGGTTGTGATTTGTGGGGAATCTTGTTACTGCATGAAGGGGTTGTGGTGTGGGACGGGCGGCGAGGAAACGTCTGACGAGTTGCAGGTCCTGATCCATGTTTCCTGATGGATCATAAATGAAGAAGTGCTCCCTGACTGTGCTAGGGAGAATCCTCAGCAGAGCATTGAATGTATGGGTATCCCGAGTATTCATTTCTGCCTCGGGATAAGCGGCGCTGCCCAGGCGCCGAGCCTGGACGAAAGTGTTGTCCAAGTTACCGTCGTAGGTGAGGGCGTCAAGCTGTGAAAGAGTGACAACCTGCCCATACAAGGCATAAAAGCCTGTTTCACTATTTGTGTGAACTGGTCCCATGACAGTTCTGGGACTATTTTGTGTGCGACATTGGTGATAATTTTTCCCAGGTTAGGTAATGTGACCTCAATTATCTCCTTACCCGAGTCAAACCCTATGTCTAAGAGGGGTTTGATCATATCCAAATATACATCCATGTCACATTGGTCCGGGTTGAATTTTGGTAATTGAATGTGCGGTTTGGCTGCCATTGTGCAAGTTTCCTTTTATGTTTCTCCGTGCTTTTACTCGGATCCAGAACCACCGCTTGCCACCAGTGTTATGCTGAGCGTTTTTAGGTCGACTCCTCGCCCTAAAGACAGTAGCGACTGAGCGGGGTCCTCTTTCCGGACCGGAAGTAAAGCACCAACAAAGGAACAGGACATAAAAACTAGGCAGTATACCTTAACACATCTATTACCTTAATTCTAAAACCGTTACAATATGATAGTGATATTTAGGATATAGGATACAGATATACAGAGTTATGTTAGGATGACACAGGATACTCAACACACAATATGATCACATATAACAATGGCTTGTGGTTCTATAAGTAGGGGTGATTGTCTTTCATCAAAGTCCAAAATATCTATTCTCGCAGTAATAAAAGAAATGTATAAGATTAATAGTCTAGGGGAGGAGTATTACTATAAGAAAGGTAGGAGGTGGATCATGACACTCGACTTGGTTAACTAGGCGCTGCGACACTCTCCTGCACACCCGACTGCCGTTCACACTGACTGGGAAACTCCTCTATTCTGGGAGGGGGGGACAACACTTGACTTACTATTATTGAATTACTTTCTTTTAAGGGGCAGGTGAGTTTATTGGGATTATTAACACTTATTTGTTGACTTCCTCTAGATCGCACTGTGTCACTCTGTCACTGTTCCTGTTCCACTTTCTCGGGCAAATGGAGAACGAAGAGGTGTCACTGATCTAACCGTTTTTCCTGGGTTAATTCACTCTGTCACTATGGTCGGGGGGGGAGGACCTCCGGGGACTCTACCCGTGGCGGGCGTCACACTACCCGCAGGGGGAGTCACTACCCGGGTCCGTTCCGTCGGTGAGTTGCAGGGAGGCCCTCCTATCTGGGGGCCTCGACCTGGTGTAGGCCCTCAACTCAGGGTCTCGTCGGTGTGGTGCAGGGAGGCCTGCCTGTCTGGGGCCTCGACCTGGAGTGGTGGCCCTCGGGGCTGGGGCCAAACAGTTGGAGGAGGCAGGTCTGGCGTCGGAGGCTCCGTGGTGTGAGGAGGGCAGCGTTGCTCACGCTGGTAGGCTGCTGGGCTCGCCTGGGGGTCCTGGGGCTGCGGAGGTCTGCCAGGGGACACACCGTCAGGTGTGGGCTGCAGCCTCGTCTTCTGCTGGTGCCTGGGGAAGACAAGAATTTCCCAGGAGCAGGAGGCAGACTGGTACTTTGCCTCCGCTCCAGTGACACCTTCGGGGCAACTCTCCCGAGTGGTGTCCAGCTACTCCCACAGGAGAACGCTGAAGGTCGAGGACACACGGAGACAGTGTTCTCTCTCATATGCAGGGAGGGCAGCACGGAGACGACACTCTCTCTCCTGTCTCCGTCACAGCCGTTGCTCCAGGTTGCTTTACCCTGTGACCCAATTTTGGCTTTCTATTAGGGACTCTTACCCTTGGAGTGGCGGAGGGTACTGGCCCCTTGTAGCTCACTATTGGCCCTCCTGCCCAGCTTGTGGCAGAGGGTATTTCTCCCTCGTGGCTCTCTGCGGCAGAGGGGACTGGCCTCTCGTGGCTCACCAAAGGTGTGGCAGAGGGTGGTGTTCCCTCGTGGCTCACTGTGGCAGAGGGTACTGGCCCCTCGTGGCTCACCAAAGGGCCTCCTGCCCTGTTTGTTGCAGAGGGTATTTCTCCCTCGTGGCTCACTGTGGCAGAGTGGACTGGCCCCTCGTGGCTCACCAAAGGTGTGGCAGAGGGTGGTGTTCCCTCGTGGCTCACTGTGGCAGAGGGTACTAGCCCCTCGTGGCTCAACAAAAGTGTGGCAGAGGGTGGAGTTCCCTCGTGTCTCACTCTGGCAGAGGTGAGGACACCTCGTGGCTCACCAAAAGGGCCTCCTGCCCTTGAGGGGTGTAACTGTGGCCGTCGCCAAAAAGCTACTAGGGACTGATTTTTTATCAGTCCTACCCCACTGCTGTCAATGGTTAGCCCGCCGTTGAGGTTGTCTCGGATCCAGGCTCGCCTGGCGTTGGGGCAGTTGCGGGGAGAAGGGGCCATTATTCGCGTAAAAGCCCAAGGAGGATGGTATTAGCCGTAACTAGTTCATAATTAACACTACCTTTTGTCCGTGATCTCACGGCTAAGATGAATTATAAAGAAACCAATAGTATCAACGGAAATTAAAAATCCATTTAATCTAAACACGTAGACACGATCAGTTCAACGATCCTACAACCTGATTTTTTTTATTCCAACCAGGAACCATAAAACTTCGTCGATGAGGATACAAGCAATGTGAAAAAAATTGCATATCTCAGAACTGCTATGTATTTAGTTTTTCCAAATAATATATATCTGATAACCAACTCCTCATTATTTTGCTTTAAATAATTCATTGCATCACGCAGTGATTTTATCGATAAGGATACCACACGAACCGTCATACTGCGAAAATATTCCTTTTTTATAATTGATCAGGAGGCACGGGATACTACTTTAAAACAATATTTATCCAGGAAGAATTTATCTCCAAATTTTTCCTAATAAAAAATTATGGGCTTAAACCCTTTTAATTCTAGCCGTCTTGAGATGTGAATCGATTTCATCCTACTTATTTCTTTATCTAGCCTTTTACTGATTTCTTTTCCGAAAAGGATTTTTTTTTTTTTTAATACAATTGGGAGTATTTCGAAGCTATTTTGAAGGGTTTTCGTGTTTTCGCCCTCAATTATTTGCTTTTAGGATCACTCATGTACAATAGATTTGGATTATTCCTAAACCGGATGCTTTATTCAGTAACAAAACAATGATCATATTTCTTAGAAGTTACGTCAACAAATGTCAATAATTATCCTCTTCGTTACTTAAAAAAAACAGTAATATCCAAACGACATTAATATAGTTCATTCAATGTTCAATTAATCTGAATTTTTTGAAGCTATCATGCATTACATGTCTCCGGAGATGAGAAACGAAGATATAAATGGAAATTAATTATATATCTCGGATATGCAATAGTATTTATACTTTCTAGTATTAATTTTAAGGTGACAAAAACTCATAAATATTCTTTCTAAAGAATTATCACGGTTTTGAGAAATTTTACTAATGAAATTTGGCTTACAGTGTAGCACGAACTTTCATAACGTGCAAGTATTTTTTTTTTTTTTTTATTCATTGCAGGTGCAAAACATTTGAAATTTCTTGGACGTTTCGGTGTCCCCAGCATCAACTGAAACATTATTCTTAAACACCAATGACGCAAGTTCTGTTTGTGTTAATCGTTTTTTATTTAAAGGTTCCCTAAATGCGATTTTTTCACCCTCAGAAATGTCCTCTGTTTTAAAAACAGAATATTTCGCAATAAATTTTGAGTATATTTGTGGAAGTAGCATATTAGTCGATTTCGACCAAGAGTAAGTTTAAACAGCAATCACTGCTGTAAAATAGTTTTGAACTTCCCACAAAACTAGTTCACAATTTTGCACCTTTTGTCTGTTATGTCAAGGCTAAAATAAGTATAAAAATTAGACTCATCAGACATTAAAAATCAGTTTAATCAAAATACAGAAAAAAATTCGGGTCAACGCTCATGTAATTTTTTTTTTTTTTTTACCCATCTTGTATAACAGAAAGCAATTACCGGTAGCCCCCCTAGTAGCTGAAGCCAAGCGAAGGATACGCTGGGAGAACGAACACAGTCTCCCCCCTTTTAAAAAAACCCTCCCCGCCCAACTCCCCCCCTCTCTGTAACAGTCGTGGCCGGCGATGTTACGTTATGTCCATTTACGTGCGTAACTATTCGTTATAATAACATACCATGGAGCAATGTGCAAGAATGTTACTAGCTAGCATATGAGGGAGGAGTAGCAATATGATATAAAGGCAAAATTACATTTTAATAATACATTAATATATCAGGCAATTAATATTTACATTTCAAGTGAATGAAAGTATTTCACC
This sequence comes from Coenobita brevimanus, assembly GCF_032717465.1. Taxonomy (NCBI): domain Eukaryota; kingdom Metazoa; phylum Arthropoda; class Malacostraca; order Decapoda; family Coenobitidae; genus Coenobita; species Coenobita brevimanus. Next base: position 3,173,314 of record NC_136963.1, on the reverse strand, counting down.
AACATTTGCGATACCTGTTAACGTCCGTCACTTAGCTCCCCATAACCCTCACCCTATGTTGCCACTTCACCGTTGTGAGAACCAGCAAATCCAAGAATATGAACGATACATCTGACACGCTTTGAGAACACATTTTATACACCTATATATTGCAAATCACGTAGACATGATAGCATACTGAATATGAGCGAGTTCTCTAGTGTAAATTGGAGGGTGAAATACACCCAACAATTTCTACTGTTACTGCAACAAGGCCATAAACTTGAGTCTTACTAGCAGACTGCATGGGGGTTACCAACTTTGCATGCTGCCTGTCCTTACAGAAAACAACTTGGGAGGACATAGATGACTAATCTTGCTTTAGGCATTACTGCAGCGGCCAAACAAAATCATTCGCCATGGGAACAGAAGTATAATTATTTGCTATAGAAAAACAATGCCACCGTACAGTCATTACATATATTACTGTGATACGGTTGAAGAATACCATAATCTTAGAAGTTGTACCTGATCCAGTAAAAGAACAGGACGGGAGTCCTTATTTTTAGATCGAAAGACATTGTGTTGCATGTTTATGTGCAAATGTGCAACACGTTTATGTGTATCTGCAAACGTGGAACGACCGTGCGCGCGCGCGCGTGCGTGCGTGTGTGTGTGTGTGTGTGTGTGTGTGTGTGTGTGTGTGTGTGTGTGTGTGTGTGTGTGTGTGTGTGTGCGTGTGTGTTCTTACCTTACCTAATTGTTCTTACTTAATTGTATCTTTACAGCAATGAGTCAAGCTCGTGCTGTCCCGTGTCTTAAACCATATTTATCGTACATATCCTTAAATTTGAAATGTTTTGGCACACTATTTCATTCAGTAAAGCATTCCCTTGATCAATTGCTCTGTTTGGGAAACTAAATTTCCTTACGTCTTTATCACCTCTCTTCTTATACAGTTTTTTGCAGTGTCCTCTTGCTGATGCTTCTCCATATATTAAGTAATCATTTATGTCTATTTTCTCCTTCCCTGATATGCATTTATATAGCATTATCATGTCACCTCTTTTCCTTCTTTCCTATAGTGTTGGTAGATTCAGTTTAGTGTTTCTTCGTAGCTTGATATCCATCTTGTAGCGGCCCTTTGAACTTTTTCAATCTTATCTATGTTTTTCTTGAGATGAGGACTCCAGACTACTGATGCATACTCCAGGGTTGGTCTGATGAATGATGTTATTATCCTTCTTAGCATATCTTCATTTATGTATGTGAATGCTATTCTCATATTGTTCCGTACCTTCTCACTGATGTGGTCAGCCGGAGATAGTCTGTTATTGATAGTCACACCTAGATCCTTCTCTCTTTCTGATGTGTTGGGTTTTATTTCCCAACGTATAATCCCAATCATGTCTTTTTCCACTTACCAAACTTGATTACATGACACTTGTCCACATTGAATTCCATTTGCCATGTATTACTCCATTCATGAAGTTTATTTAATTCTTCTTGTAGCTCTTTACAAGTCTGTTAGTAATTCTCCTTTGTATTTTTGCATCATCTGCAAACATATTTAGCTTTCATTTCCTGTGTTACTGTTTATATCATTTATATACACTAAAAACATGATTGGTGCCAGCACTGAACCCTGTGGTACTCCAATAGTCACTTCTTTCCATGATGAGTATTTTCCCTTTAGTACAGTTCTCATTTCTCTTTTCATGAGAAAATCTTGCACCCAACACAGTTTGCCTCGAATTCCCCCTTGATGGTACAGTTTCCATAAAAGTGGTGTGGTACTGTCAAATGCTTTCTTGAAATCTAAATAGATAATGTCCACCCATCCTTCTCTTTCCTGTAATGTCACTCTGTCATAGTAGCTCAACAGATTAGTAACGATTTTCCTTTTCTGAAACCAAACTGTCTTTCTATTATCATACTCTGTTCTAGATGATTTACCCAAGCTTTTCTTATAAGCTTTTCTAATACCTTGCTTACAACACTGGTCAGTGATACTGGTCGGTAGTTGAGGGGATTTTGTCTATTCCCTTTCTTGACTAAGGGGACAATATTTGCTTTCTTCCAAATATCACGTACTTTACCTTGACTCAAGGATTTCTTGAAAATTAAAAATAATGCTTTAGTTAACTCCTTTGCATATTCACGTAGTACCCAACATGAAATTTCATCAGGACCACTTGCTTTTCCTCTGTCTAATCTACTTAACTCCTCCTGTATTACTTTTTCTGCTATTTGTATATCTGATAGTATGTGTGGACATGCATGTTCCACATAATCCCTCCCAAAATTTTTTTCTTCTGTAAACACTGATTGGAAATTCTTATTTAGTGCTTCACAAATATCTTTCTCTTGTGTATAGGTTATTCCCTCGTCAGCAATGGATTGTATTTTATCTTTTACTTTGGTTTTGCTTCTGATGTAGCTGTAAAATAGCTTTGGTTGATCATTACCTTTATTTATTATATCATCCTCAACAAGTCTTGTTTAAACTTCTTATTCTTTTTTTTAATAAAAAAAACACAGTCTAACCTGGTACAGAGCTTGACTCATATAAAGATACTAATTTAGGTAATGCCACTGGCCGTGCTGGCTCGGTATGGAGCGCTGTCGGCCCACGTCTGTTCTCCTTGGTAGCTTCTGTGTGTGTGTGTGTGTGTGTGTGTGTGTGTGTGTGTGTGTGTGTGTGTGTGTGTGTGTGTGTGTGTGTGTGTTTGCAAATGTGTAACACGTGTGTGTGTGTGTACAAATGCGCAAATGTGCAACGTGTCGGTGTGTATATGTGCAAGTGTGCAACACGTGTGTGTGTGTGTGTGTGTGTGTGTGTGTGTGTGTGTGTGTGTGTGTGTGTGTAGCTGGGGGTGGGTGTCGGAGTTCAGTGTGCTGACCCTGTTAGTGTAGCAATCTGGATTTATTTGATGTTTTATCAGGTAAATATATTGTGGTTAAGGTATTTACAAGACATGAAGGTGGCATGAGGCCTCCCTGCCCTGGAATATCATGCCATAATGCTTATGTGAGCAACCAATTCATATGACATCCATGTTTGTCTAGGGAAACCTTTAGTATGGTATAATCTTGTTAATATACAATAAACATTTGTAGTCTGTGATATTCCAATAACGTTTCAAATATAATCTGCATTTAACTGTAGCAAAGCCATACACCCACCTATGCCCTTACAATTAGGAAGGATTAGATTAGCTAGTCTGTAAAATTTTTAATAGCATCATATGTAAGAGTATTACATAATCTTAGTACCTTGTGCATTCCACCTCTGCGTCACTGACATCGTTTTGAACAAAATGGTGTGTCGGAACCCTTCTCACACCTCCTCGCTTTTCCTTTCTATAGACTCCTTGCTTTTCTCCTCAACACCCCAGTCCCTCTTCATAAACCCTCAAAGGTTCTCAATTTGATTTAAATCACAGCCTTTGGGCTGCCACTATTAATGTCTGGTCTGCTAGCAAACTCCACGGCAGGTGAGGATGGGGGAACGGTCTTTGACCGTCCTGATTGGGTGTGGTTTTGGGAGTGCGAATGCACTTACAGATGGTATTAGTGCGGTCTCTACAATGTTGATGTAATCCAAAGCACATCAGGTGGCCACATCCAGCCATACATTGCCAGACTAACCCTTCCGCTTTTGGCCGTTTCGCAGATGTTCTCGTTGAACCGCCAGCCACTTCGTCTCCAGCGCTGACGGTCTGGAGCAGACACAGAAGAGAAAGTAGTCTCGTCAGTAAATATTACAGTCCGCCAGAAGTCATGGCCAATGTCTGCATACTTCTCAGCGAACTGTAGTCGTGAGGCTCGGTAGCAATGTATAACTACGTCATGAAGCCTTCTTCGTGCTGTTGATACATGACATCGCAATCATAACTCCCTTGTTAATGTGTGGTTTTCTTGGGACATCGTTCAGCAGCAGATATGAGCCTCCTGTCTGGGCCTGGTCTCGACGTGTCCCTCAGCCTTATCCACAATTCACACTCTTTATGTGTATGCCCATATCTGATGATTTCCTTGAGTGACTGGCCGCCATTATAATGGCCAAATATCTCACCCTTGTGCCTAATAAACCTCTGGCCGATTGACATGGGTGCGTGGGGCGTGCCTATGTCCTTTACCCCATCGTTCCATACCTGTAATAGAACGTTTACCCCATGAAATGATCATTTATCACAATGATATTGAATAACATACAAACGAGGTCTTGTATCACAGCGAAGACCTAGGACATATTAGACAACCAGGTTGATAGGACTGTTACAGGTGATAATGTAAACAACAAGTTCAATAACAGGAGAAATGGGAACTTAGAGAACTATGTTAAAGAATTTAAAAAAAAAAAAATTATGCATCGAAATGCCTGACATTCTTACAGAAATTCAGGACGAATGAAACCTAGTTACTGTAACAACTGAAACAATGGGACAACAGTCTATTATGTGGAAGGTAAATATAAATACGAAGCAAAAATATAACGAGAATATGTGGATTCTAAGACGTGGAGAAAATATTAACGCCGTTGCGTGCGGCACGTATTAATTAACAGCATGCTGTCAGAGGAGGAAGAAAAAGTGTATCAAAACTATTGCATGCAGAAGAGAGTCGCAAGTGAATGGAGAAAATGTTTTTATTCGATAGGGGGAGAACGAGGATGAGATGGAGGGATGGGGTGGAGAGGTATATGAGAGAGGGGGGTGTGAGTTGGGAGCAGGGCAGTGAAATGACGGGGGACAGGGCGACTTGGAGGCGATTTGTTTGTGGCCACCCCAAACGGGATTGAGGCGTCTGGCAATAGATAGATAGATTGTGGTAGGTGGGGGCACTCACCATCCACTCACTAGATGTAGTTCTGCTCTCTGGTGTCTGCCCTTTCCTCTCCTCCATTGTTCTTCCCTTCCATCCTCTTCTTTCCTCATCCTTCTGCCTACGGGTGACTTTACACACCCTATTCTGTCTTTCTTTCCTCGTCCTTCTTGTGCGTGATTCTACACTGAGCGAGAGGCCAAGTTATTTTCATTACACCAGGAAACCATTTACTACGCTGGGTGGTAACCATATAGCCATATTTTGGCGCCCGGTGGTAGTTATTGCGCTCCAGTCGGATTGAACCGGTGAAGGTTTATATCCAAAGGCTGGATATATATATATATATATATATATATATATATATATATATATATATATATATATATATATATATATATATATATATATATATTGTTACGGAAGAGAGAGAGAATGAAACTTTCAGGTGAGAATACTAAAATCACTACTGTCCCGCAAAGTTCTAGGTTCAAAACAAAAGAGTTAGGTAAAATTACAAGTTAAAGTTTAACGCTCAAACAACTAAACATTCAGGACTTATAACGATAATGTAATGGCAAAAAACAGGTTAAATATATGGTTAACTGCAATAGTCTCTATTAACACGAAATTAGCAAGAGTAAATTTATCTGTCAGCCCTGATAAAATGAGAAAACCGGATAATGATCAGTTAATCCAAGATATATTATTACAGATAAAATATTATTAATAATGGCTGACATCAAAAACTCCACACGAATCACAAAAACCTCACAAGGCCCACCAATCAACACCCCATGCTATACAGTACAAGAAAAAGAAGTCAACAACACTTATACTCAAATTATACAGCAGCCAGATGGTTGGAGACTTCCTGAGCACTCACAAAAAATAATAACTACAGGAAAGGAGAGAGATGTGAACAAAATGAGGAGTAGATCTAAGTGACAATTAATGCAGAGACTGAGTTCATTATATAGGGGCCGGCAGAGCTTGATACAAGGTAGAACAAGGAAGCTTGGTCACTATGGAAGCCACGTGGCGAATCGTGATCAAACATGCAGCATACTGTACGTTAGAATTATACAAAGGATGATGAAATCATAGGCTAAGTAACACCTCCCCACAAAGAAAAAGAAATTTACAAAGGAAATTTCTTATTACTCTAAAACAATCTGTCTAAAGTCTAGATAAGCAATCTGCAATAACATTTTCTTTCCCCTTGACATGTTGTATGTCTAATGAATACTCCAGAAGAAGTAGACTCCATCTTGTCAATCTCTTATTTTTACCTTTAAACTTACTAAGGAATTTCAGTGGGTTATGATCGGTATAAATGACTATGGGGTCAAAACCAGAACAAAATGAAAAATGCTGTAAAACTAAAATCAAGGCCAAAAGCTCTTTCTCAATAGTTGAGTAGTTCTTTTGAGGTGGAGTGAACTTCTTACTGTAATAAGATACAGGGTGTTGCAGCAAAGCAGCCCCAGCTCCTGTATCACTTGCGTCAACAACCATCTTAAAAGGCTAAGCAAAATTTGGAGTAGCGAGCACTGCCTGACTGAAAGAGGATTTACAGTTATCGGTCCAGACAAATTTAACTCCCTTTTTCAGTAGGTTTGTAAGTGGTGATACAGAAATTGAAAAGTTAAGAACAAATCTCCTGTAATAACCTACCTTTCCCAAAAATCTTTGTAGCTCTTTCCTACTTTTAGGTCTGGGAAGATCACCTTAGCTCCTGGTGGTGCAACAAGTCCATCACCAATTACGTACCCAAGGTACTGAACTTTAGCTTGACCAAACTCACACTTTGATAAATTAGCTACAAGATTAGCCTGAACCAAACGCTCAAGAAATTTACTGACATGGCATAGGTGTTCTTTCCAGTTGTCACTGAAGATTAATACATCAATATAAACAATACACCCTGCCAAACCCTCTGTTACAACATTCATGAGCTTCTGAAAAGTGGCTGGTGCATTCTTCATACCATATGGCATTACAGAACATGCAAAAGTCTTTCCTAGTGTTACAAAACATGAGATCTCCCTAGCACGTTCAGTCATAGGTACTTGCCAGTATCCCTTTAACAAATCAAACTTACTTATGTACCTAGCCTTTCCGATCTTGTCTATGCAATCTTCCACGCGAGGGAGAGGGTTAGTGTCTGTTTTGGTTATCCGATTAACACGTCTGTAGTCGATGCAAAGCCTCTGTGACCCACCTGGCTTAGGGACTAAAGTGACAGGAGAACTCCACTCGCTCTGACAGGGCTCAATCATCTTGTATTCCAACAGGTAGCCAAGCTCCTTCTGGATGAGAGGAACTTTCATTGGGTTCACATGGTAAGGAGGCAGTTTAATTGGCTTTGCGTCTCCAACATCGACATCATGCATCAACACAGTGGTTCTTCCTGGAGTGGCACGGAACACTTGCGGGTACTGCAGTAATCCCGAAAACTCCTGTCTTTCCTCGGGAGCTAGATGAGAAAGCTTAGTCTGGAGATCATTCATGATATCAGGGTTCTTCCCCAAACCATCACTCAGGCTCATGCTGCATGGGAGAACTTCACTTGCAGACTCGGGTGGAACAGCTACAGTGCAGACTGGGTTATTTTCGTCCCGCCTGTGATATAACTTTAGCATGTTGATGTGACAAAGTTGCTTGTTCTTTCTACGATCTGGTGTGGCGATGACATAGGTGACATCACTGAGTTTCTTCTCCACGAAATAAGGACCACTAAACTTGGCTTGAAGAGGTTGCCCATGGACCGGTAGCAGAATCAAAACCTGAAAGTGGCGTAACCTGGACTTCTTATCATACCAAGTCTTCATCTTCTCCTAAGCAGCTCCTAAATTCTCTCTCGCCAGCTGTAAAGCAGTGGACAGCCGTTCTTTGAACTTCATCATATACTCCAGCAGGTTGACGTCATTTTCCTCCGACAGCCAGCATTCCTTGAGTAGGTTAAGGGGTCCTCTTACTTCATGGCCAAACAGTAGTTCAAAGGGTGAGAAGCCCAGTGATTCGGAGATTCTCTTGTGGCAAATACAACGAATGGAAGACCTTTATCCCAGTCTTTCTGATGTTCCAAACAGTATTTCTTGAGCATCGATTTGAGTGTTTGATGATATCTCTCCAACGCTCCTTGGGTCTGGGGATGGTAAGCTGAAGACGTGATCTGGGTGATGCCCAACTCTTTCAGAGACTGCTTGAAAACATTTGACATGAAATTACTTCCCCGGTCTGACTGTACCTCCTTGGGCAGACCAAACTTTGTGAAGAACCCTAGCATTTCCTTAACCACGTTCTTTGCTGAGATGTTTCTAAGTGGAATGGCTTCAGGATAACGAGTAGCCATATCAATCAGGGTCAACACATAAGAAAATCCTGAAGAAGTCTTAGGAAGAGGGCCCACAATATCCACCAACACACGGGTGAATGGCGCCTCAAAAGGAGGAATGGGATCTAGAGGTGCAATCTTTTCAGTCTGATTACACTTCCTCACAACTTAGGTGTGACAAGACTTACAATACCAGGAAACATCTCTGAAGATACCTGGCCAGTAGAAGTGTTTTAAAATGCGTGCCACAGTCTTCCTCCAAGGTGTCCTGCCAAATTGGAATCATGAGCCACTCTAATGATATCCTGCCTACAAACACGAGGGATGACAACTTGATGTACAACCTCCCATTCACGGTCGGCTGATGCTGTTGGGGGTCTCCACTTCCTCATAAGTACTACTGACTTTATATAATAACTTTTCCTCACTGCAAGCAGAGTTAGCTAGACCTTTCAACTCAGGGTCAGCAACCTGCAACTCAACCAACTCTTGACGAGACAAATTATCAACACTACGGGGTACTGCCTCATCTGGTGAGTGGTCCAAATTAGCAAGAAAAGTGTCAGCTAGGATAACATCATTACCCTCTAAGTCACCAGTAACTTTAGACTTAGCTCTAGTGACAGCACATGCAGAGAACACATCAGGGATATCACAATCCTGGGTGGCAGCCACTAGTTCACTAGACAACTGAGCTGGACACACTTGACTTCCACCAATATCATTTCCAAGTAAGAAAGTTACACCTGACATTGGGAGTGTCTCAACCAACCCAACCATAACGGAACCATTAACAAAATCAGACTCTAAATTCACTCTGCACAGAGGGACAGAGAAGTAATTATTCCCTTCACCTTGTAAGATTACAGTTTCATCAGAGGAATTAACATTAGAGCCTAGAACACTGGTCAGCATAAGGGACTGGCAAGCACCTGTATCATGATATATTTTAACTAATTTCCTGTCATTACTGTCCAGAGGACTGACAAAACCATCAGACAGGAAATTAGCACATGAACTCTTGAGAGTGTCACCCACGTTACTGCTCAAAAAAGGAGCTTCATGAGAATTTAATTTACCCCTCAAAGCAGGTTCAGTTAACTCCGTTAAAGAATTCTGGGAACTCTCAAGGGTGGACACTAGATCAATTGACTGAATATTTAAAGACTCCTTTTTGTTCACATCACGCTGTCTCCTGAAACATTTCTCCGTAGTATGACCAAGCTTACTACAATAAGTACATTTACTTTTCTGAAATCAAGAGGTGGAGCTGGTATTTACTTCCTGAGAAACATCATCTTTATTCTCTTTCCCGTTACCTGTACTCTGAGTAGAGGCAACGTACTTACTCTCAGCTTTTCTTTTTTCTTTAGAATATCTCTTGCGAGTGAGAACATATTCATCAGCTAAAACTGCAGCATCAGACAAATTATCTATTCTTTTCTCATCAAGATATAGGCTTACATCTTTATTAATACACCTTTTGAAGTCCTCCAGGAAAATCATCTGCTTAAATTTACCAAAATCAGAATCCACATTCTTCGAATTTAACCACTGCTCTAATAGATCTTTGATTTTTGCATACTCAACATGAAATTGCTTATCTTGCTTATAAGTTGTCCTAAATTTCACTCTATAGGCTTCAGGAACAAGCTCATAGGCCTTAAGAACCAAGCTCTTAACTAAATCATAATTATCAGATTGATCCTGAGGCAAAGATGCATAAGTTACTTGAGCTTTACTGATGAGAACAGTTTGAAGGAGTACTGGCCAATACTTTTTGGGCCAATTAAAACCTGTAGCTACCCTCTCAAACAACTGAAAATACTTTGTTAAATCAGATACATTAAAAGGAGGGACAAGTTTAACATTTTTAGCCACATCAAAATCATCAGAGCTAGATGGTCCAGTTCCACCTTGTTTCATGCGATACTCATGGTCTGCTTGAATCCTAGCTAGTTCAATTTGTGCCTGAGCCTGTGCCTGTGCCTTCTGAATATGACCCTTAGACTCAGCCTCCTTAGCATTTGCTTGAAACTCAGCCTCCTTAGCACGAGCCTGAAACTCAGCCTCCTTAGCACGAGCCTCCTGCAGTGTTAGCCGTAACTTCACTATTTCAATCTGCGTTTGCTCATCTGGAGGAGTTACATTAAACAAGTTTTTATTAATCATGTCAACAATTTGATCTTTAGAATGATGAGAGCGAACAGCAATTCTCAATTGTTGAGCAACAAGCTTAAGTTCATTCTTTGTTCTGGTTTCTACATCACACACTGTTTGCACATGACAAAAAATCTTTGGCGTCATCAAGCGTAGTAATAGTAGACATCTTGAATAAATCAGAGTCACAAAATATCAAGCAATATCCTTATGATAATATCCTGAAAATCCTGATATGAGGTCGCCAAATTTATGTTACGGAACAGGGAGATAATGAACACTTCAAGTGAGAATACTAAAATCACTACTGTCCCGCAAAGTTCCAGGTTCAAAACAAAAAAGTTATGTAAAATTACAAGTTAAAGTTTAATGCTCAAACTAACAACTAAACATTCAGGACTCATAAGGATAATGTAATGGCAAAAAACAGGTTAAATATATGGTTAACTGCAATAGCCTCTATTAACACGAAATTAGCAAGAGTAAATTTGTGTCAGCCCTGATAAAATGAGAAAACCGGATAATGATCAGTTAATCCAAGATATATTATTACAGATACAAAATATTAACAATGGCTGACATCAAAAACTCAGCACGAATCACAAAAAAACTCACCAGGCCCACCAATCAACACCCCATGCTATACAGTACAAGAAAAAAATGCAACAACACTTATACTCAAATTATACAGCAGCCAGATGGTTGGAGACTTCCTGAGCACTCACAAAAATAATAACAACTGTACAGGGGAGGACAGAGATGTGAACAAAATGAGTAGCTCTAAATGGCAATTAATGCAGAGACTGAGTTCATTATATAGGGGGCGGCAGAGCTTGATACAACTTGTAAGAAGGACGCGCAAATGAAGCCATAGGGGACAAAGAGTTGACACTCCTGCTCTGAACAACAGAAAGAACGACTTACTCTACTATAAGGGAGGAGAAGGGGGGAGTGAGGTAGAACACGGAAGCTTGGTCACTATGGAAGCCACGAGGCGAATCGTGATCAAACATGCAGCATACTGTACACCCGAAAGCACTAATCTCTCCCCCCTAATAGCCGGAGTCGCGGCCAGTGAGCGACCAGGCGATCGAACACCCCACATCCACCGTCCCTACCCCAACCCCAAAGCGTTGTTGGATGTATGTGGGACGGCCAGAGCTGGTGATGTTACAATGTGTCATGACTGTTTTTATATACAATCAGAACCAGTAGGGGTAAGTATATAAAGGCAATTAATGTGTAATACTATGCTGGTATCCACAACATACGAGAAAGGCACGAAAATGAAAGAAGACATACGACGTATTATGTGTTAGTGACTATACTGTATACTTACATACTATATTATAATGTAACTACAGATAAATGTAGTATAGCATCTGATGAAAGATGTGATGTCGTTTCTTATACATTCTCACTCCCACCTCCATCACCCTTCTCTCTGATTTGCTGTCTCCACCAAACGCCTCTCATACCCTGTCATCCCCCACCCCCACCCATTGTTAACCAACATAAAGATAATGATAAAATAATCTGTAAAGTATTAATCATATTGTATTATCACACGCTTCTGCATTATCACCAACAAATAAAAAACATACAATACTCCGGTATACCTGCCAACCATTTCATCCTGTTGTAAGGATGACATACACACTGCAAGTTGGACCTTGTGTTACAGTGACATACGGTTGTTTATCGTTAACACAGGTTGTGTGGCTTTGGACGTCCATTAATCCATATGAGCGTGGTAATTTAAGCCTTACATTATAAACTCGTAAGGCTTATGTTCCTGTCATTATTGGATGAACGAAAAGAATCAGGGATCGGCTCTGACGAACCACGAACTCTGCTTTAACACAACAGTAACACAATGTCGTTATGTATACGATTGACCCACATTCAGTCATATACATAATGACACTGTGTCACTATTGTGACAAGTGGTCGGAATATTTTCGTTAAAACAGAGATCGTGGTTCGTCAGAGCCGATCCCTGATTCGTTTCGTTCATCCAATAATGACAGGAACATAAGCCTTACGAGTTTATAATGTAAGGCTTAAATTACCACGCTCATATGGATTAATGGACGTCCAAAGCCACACAACCTGTGTTAACGATAAACAACCGTATGTCACCGTAACACAAGGTCCAACTTGCAGTGTGTATGTCATGTAACACCTTACAACAGGATGAAATGGTTGGCAGGTATACCGGAGTATTGTATGTTTTTTATTTGTTGGTGATAATGCAGAAGCGTGTGATAATACAATATGATTAATACTTTACAGATTATTTTATCATTATCATTATGTTGGTTAACAATGGGTGGGGATGGGGGATGACAGGGTATGAGAGGCGTTTGGTGGAGACAGCAAATCAGAGAGAAGGGTGATGGAGGTGGGAGTGAGAATGTATAAGAAACGACATCACATCTTTCATCAGATGCTATACTACATTTATCTGTAGTTACATTATAATATAGTATGTAAGTATACAGTATAGTCACTAACACATAATACGTCGTATGTCTTCTTTCATTTTCGTGCCTTTCTCGTATGTTGTGGATACCAGCATAGTATTACACATTAATTGCCTTTATATACTTACCCCTACTGGTTCTGATTGTATATAAAAACAGTCATGACACATTGTAACATCACCAGCTCTGGCCGTCCCACATACATCCAACAACGCTTTGGGGTTGGGTAGGGACGGTGGATGTGGGGTGTTCGATCGCCTGGTCGCTCACTGGCCGCGACTCCGGCTATTAGGGGGGAGAGATTAGTGCTTTCGGGTGTACGTTAGAATTATACAAAGGATGATGAAATCATAGGCTATGTAACAATATATATATATATATATATATATATATATATATATATATATATATATATATATATATATATATATATATATATATATATATATATGCATATGTCTATCTATCTATCTATCTATCTATATATTCCACCTTAGACGATTCCGGTGCTGTTCCTCCATCACTTCCCCCCTCTGACTTCCTCATGGCTGACATTAAAATTTCTTCAGTTGATGTATTTTCTGCCATCACTGGCCTCAATACTAACAAGGCATATGGGCTTGATGGGGTCCCTCCTGTTGTTCTCAAGAACTGTGCTTCTGTGCTTACACCCTACCTAGGCAAACTCTTTCGCCTTTGTCTGTCAACTTGTACCTTTCCTTCTTGCTGGAAGTTTGCTCTCATTCAGCCAGTCCCAAAGAAGGGTGACCACTCCCAACCCTCCAACTATCGTCCAATTGCTTTAACGTCCTGTATTTCAAAAGTTTTCGAGTCAATTCTCAATAGAAAAATTTTAAGGCATCTTTCCTATCACAACCTTCTTTCTGATCGTCAGTATGGGTTCCGTCAGGGACGCTCCACTGGCGAGAAGAAGCGATCTTCTCACCTACCTTTCAGACTCCTGGTCATCCTCCTTTCGGGACTTTGGCGAAAGCTTTCCCATTGCACTTGACATCTCAAAGGCTTTCGATCGAGTCTGGCATAAATCTTTAATTTCCAAACTGCCCTCCTACGGTTTCTATCCTTCTATCTGTGCCTTGATCACTAGCTTCCTTTCTGGTCGTTCTATAGCCGCTGTTGTAGACGGCCATCGTTCTTCTCCTAGATCTATCAACAGTGGTGTTCCTCAGGGCTCTATCACCATCTCTCTTCCTTTTATTCATCAATGATCTTCTAAGCTGTACATCTAACCCTATCCACTCACACGCTGATGACTCCACCCTTCAACTTTCCATTCGTTCCCGCAACGCCCATCTCAACAGTTACTTCAACAAACAAGGGATGAGGCTATGGCACACCTAATGTCTGACTTGGCTCTCTCTGACTGGGGTAAAAATAATGTTTGTTTTTAATGCATCTAAGACTCAGTTCTTACACCTATCAACCCGACAAAATCTTCCACAGGTATACCCACTAATGTTTAATAATATTCAGCTTAATCCTGCATCATCCTTGAACATGCTTGGTGTTTCATTTACTCGGGACTTATCTTGAAAAGATCATATTACATCTCTTGTAAAATCTGCTTCCAAGAGATTGGGTGTGCTAAGCCGACTCTGCTCTTTCTTTACCCCTGCACAATTGTTGACTCTATACAGGGGTTTTATCCGCCCCTGTGTGGAGTACAACTCTCATGTGTGGGGAGGCTTCCCACATACAGCTCTTCTCATTAGGGTGGAGTCAAAGGCTTTTCGTCTCATTAACTCTCCTCTTACTGACTCCCTTCAACCTCTGTCTCTTCGCCGCACTGTTGCATCTTTATCTCCTCTCTATCGCTACTTTAATGGTCACTGCTCCTCTGAACTGTCTGCTTGCATTCCTCCACCTCTACGACGGGCGCGTAGCACCCGTCTGGCAGCAACCTCTCATCCCTTTTCTGTCCAACTCTCTAATGCAAGAGTTAACCGTTACTCCCAGTCTTTCATTTATGCAACAGGTTAGCTCTGGAACTGTCTTCCTCTGTATTTCCTGTTGCCTACGATCTCCAGTCTTTCAAACGCAGTGTGTCCAGGCATCTCAAAATGATCGGATCTTGAATTTGGCTCTCTATTGTATTTTGTTTTCCTCTTGGAGGGAACTGTTACTGGGGGCTCATGCCCTTTGGTTCCTTCTTCCTCGCAATATATGTATATATATATATATTAGCATAGCCTATGATTTCAACATCCTTTGTGTAATTCTAACGTACAGTGTGCTGCATGTTTGATCACGAGCGTGTTCTACCTCACTCCCCCCGTCCTCCCTTATAGTAGAGTAAGTCGTTCTTTCTGTTGTTCAGAGCAGGATTGTAAACTCTTTGTCCCCTCTGGCTTCATTTGCGCGTCCTTCTTACAAGTTGTATCAAGCTCTGCCGGCCCTTATATAATGAGCTCAGTCTCTACATTAATTGCCACTTAGATCTACTCCTCATTTTGTTCACATCTCTGTCCTCCCCTGTACAGTGTGTTATTATTGTGAGTGCTCAGGAAGTCTCCAACCATCTAGCAGCTGTGTAATTTGAGTATAACTTATTGCATTTTTTCTTGTACTGTGTAGCATAAGGTGTTAATTCTTAGGCCTAGTAAGGTTTTTGTGATTAATGTAAAGTTTCATGTCAGCCATTGTTCATAATATTTCGTATCTGTAATAATATATCTTGCATTCACTGAGTATTATCTAGTATTGTCATTTTATCAGGGTTGACAGATAAATTTACTTATGCTAATTTCGTGTTAATAGAGGCTATTGCAGTTAACCATATATTTAACCTGTTTTTTGCCATTACATTATCCTTATGAGTCCTGAATGTTTTGTTGTCAGTTTGAGCATGAAACTTTAACTTGTAATTTTACCTAACTCTTTTGTTTTGAACCGGGAACTTTACGGGACAGTAGTAATTTTTAGTATTCTCACTTAAAGTGTACATTATCTTTCTCTGTTCCGTAACAATATATATATATATATATATATATATATATATATATATATATATATATATATATATATATATATATATATATATATATATATATATATATATATATATATATATATATATATCATCATCATCAGCCATTACAAGTCCACTGCTAAACAAGGGCCTCCCCCAGCCTTCTCCAAGAATTCCTTGACTGCGCCAATGTTTGCCACGTTTTCCCTGCAAATTTCTCCATCTCATCTCTCCACCTCCTGCTCCTGATGCCCAGTCAGTCAACCTCTTAGTCCATCGATTATCCCTTGTTCTTGCTACATGGCCTGCCCACCTCCATTTCTGTTCTTTTATAACTTCTATATTATCTTTGATTTTAGTCTGCTCTCTCACCCAAGTTGATCTTTTCCTATCTCTTAAAGATATTGCCAACATTAACCTGTCCATTGCTCTCAGAACGAATTAATTTATTTTCCTTCGATTTTGTCAGTTTCCAAGTCTTACAACCATACGTCATAGCTGTAATTATATATTCGTTATATACTTTTCGTTTCATACAAACTGGCAAGCTACTTTTCATGTCTCTATGTTTACCGAAAGCTTTTCATCCAATGCAATGCGTCTTTTTATTTCACTATCATTATCTTTCGTTACTTTTAGTATTTGTCCCAGTTAATTGTACTCCTCAACTTCAAGAATTTTTCCACTTATTCTTATGACGCTCTTTGGTGTTTGAGGATTGAACATTAGTTTTACTCCAGTTCATCTTTAGCCCTACTTTGAGACTTTCTCTGTTCATGTCATTTAACATTTCTTGCAATGTCTCTGCTTTTTCTGAGATTAGGACAATGTCATCTGCAAATCTTAAATGGTTTAGCTTTTCTCCATCTATGTTTACCCCTTTGTTTTCCAAGTCTAGTTTTCTGAAAATACTTTCTAGGCATGCTGTAAATAACTTTGGTGAAATTGTATCTCCCTGACGCACGCCCTTCTCAATCTTAATTTTCTCTGAGTCCTTATGTAATTTAACTGTAGCAGCTCTCTCTTTATATATGTTTTCGAGCAGTTTTACAATGTTCTCATTCAATCCTTGTTCTCGCAATGAATTTATAATTGCTATGTGTTCCGCTAAGTCGAAAAGCCTTTTCGTAATCAACAAAACCTAAGCACAGTGGTTTATTATATTCTGTATTTTCTTCAATTAGCTGATTCATTGTGTGCAGATGATCAGTAGTCGAGTACCCGCTTCAGAATCCTGCCTGTTCACGAGGTTGATTTTCCTCCAAATTTGTAACTATTCTGTTTGTAAGGACTTTTGTGAAAAGCTTGTACATGACTGATAGCAAGCTAATGGGTCGAGAGTTACTAAGGTCTTTTGAATCGCCATTTTTATAAAGTAGAATAACAATTGCATTACACCATGTTTTGGGAATTTTCTTCTGTTTTATACATTGGGTAAATAAGTGAGCAAGCCTATTTTGTACTTCTGCTCCTGTAACCAACAGTAAATCTGCTACAATTCCATCTTCTCTCGGAGCCTTCCCTCTTTTCATATTTTTAAGAGAAATATTTACTTCGTCTTGTGTTATCTCAAGTATTTCACTTGTGTCAACAGAAAAGTTAGCTGTTGGTACTACTGTCTTTGATGCATACAGTTCTTTGTAAAATTCTTCAACTCGCTTCAGCATCATATCTCTGGATTTAATGGCTTCACCGTTTTTGTCTTTTAGTGATGTAATTTGTTGCTTTCCAAGTGCCATTTTATTTCAAACCTGTTTCAGACTTTTTCCTTTTTTGATGGTTTCTTTGATTTGATCCATGTTTCTCTTTCTTTTTACTTCTCTTTGTCTTTTGTTGATAAGCTTGTTTAATTCCGCGCGTTCATCTTTCTTTGTTTTTACTCTCATTACCTTTCTATTTTTCATAAGCTCAAGTGTCTTCTCTGAATACTTTCCGGCTTTGGTTGTATTAGGTTTTCCTACTACCTCCGCTGATTCTTTTAGCACTTTTGTTAGTCTGTCATTCAGACTAATATATATATATATATATATATATATATATATATATATATATATATATATATATAGTTTATCGTTCCCCCAATGAAATTACCATTTTGGGTGATTTTAACATACACAATGTTGAATGGTTATTGCATTCTGCCCGGACTGACGACGCTGGTCTAGAATGCGAGCTGTTTGCGGAATCGTTTAACCTCACCCAGTTGGTAAAGCAACCAACCAGAATACCTGATAATCCTGACCATAATGCCCATCTCTTGGACTTATTCTTGACAAATAATCCAGATCAATACAGGATAGAGGTACTGTCACCACTTGGATCCTCTGACCACAATCTCATCAAAGCCTCAGTAGTTAACCCTCCTACACCTCCCCATTCTGAACCTGTCAGGGTCACCCGATGGCACTTTAACAGGGCAGACTGGGATGGATTTAGAAATTATCTTGCTGATATTCCATGGCAGTCTTTCTTCTCTAGTGATCCCAATTCTACCCAGTCCCACATCTGCTACTTAATATTAGCTGGTATGGATTTATTCATACCAAGTCAACAATTCACTAAAAGATCAAACTCTCCAAAATGGTTTGATGCCAATTGTGCCAGAGCAACAGCCCAAAAGTCATTAGCATATAACTCTTACTTAAAATCAAAAACATCTGAATCACTCCCAATTTAAAATTACTAGAAATCATGCAAAAGCAAACTTTCTTCAAAAGCAAGCATCAAAACTACTTAACAACCCTAATGACACTAGAATATTCTGGTCAACTCTTAATTCTTTCAATAGTAACTTTAACAAGTCATCTTCCATTCCCCCACTAAAATCTTCAGATGGCAATATTACAAATGACCCACGTGGGAAAGCAGATATCTTTGCTAGTACCTTTGCCAGAAACTCTACCATAGATGATACCAGCCAGAATGTCTCGGTACTGGAACTTGATTCTCCCGAAATTGCCCCACTTAAAATACAAAGATATGTAAAATCCATCTTAGACAATTTACCTACCAACAAAGCTCCAGGCCCAGATGGAATTCCGCCAATTGTTTTGAAAAAGTGTTCCCCTGAACTTGCCTCTGTCCTAGCTTTATTCCCAAATTCATGGAAAGAAGCCAATATCCACACAGTTCCGAAGAAAGGAAGTTCGTCTGACCCCTCCAATTACAGACCAATAGCTGTCACATCTTCTCTTGGTAAGGTATTTGAAACTTTAATTAATAAACATATTGTTAAACATCTTGAATCCAACAACTTGATTAGTGATAGACAATACGGTTTTCGCCACGAAAGATCCACCATTGACATAATCTCTTAACTCATACCATCCATCAATCAATTGATCTTTTTGGAGAAACTCACGCAGTAGCTCGATATCTCTAAAGCTTTCGACAGAGTATGGCACCGTTCCCTGCTGTCCAAACTCCCTTACTATGGACTAACGTCTTTTGTTCCTTTGATTTCTTCTTAGTGACAGGAAAATAAGAGTAAAAGTAGATGATATATATTCGAATTTCCACTCAATTAACGCCGGCGTGCCACAGGGATCAGTTCTGGCGCCAACCCTATTTCTGGTTCATATTAATGATCTCTTATCTGTCACACAATTCCATTCACTCATATGCAGATGACTCAACACTACATAGTTCATTCACACTCAGACATCCATTTACAAAATCTAATATCTCTACCTCTCAACTCAGTACAGCCATCTCCATAAATCAAGATCTATCTACAATCAGTGAATGGGGACAAAACCTTGTCTCTTTTAATGCTAGTAAAACTATATACAGTTTACTAATAGACAAATATTGCCAGATTCGTACATTACCTTCAGTGATATTAACATTCCCATCTCCAAAAGTATTGAAATTCTTGGTGTCTCACTTAACAGTGCCCTCGGCTGGACCTCTCATGTCAGATCACTTGCTAAAACCGCCTCAAAGAAACTTGGATTATTGTACAGAGTCCGTAACTTCTTCGCCGATGAGCAGTTAGCTATAATTTATGAGTCATGTGCGCTCTCAGCTTGAATATTGCTCACCCTTGTGGAATGGTTGTGGAGAGGTTGCATTAAGACAACTAGACAAAATTCAGAATAAAGCTGTTAGAATCATTAACAACCCTGCCATTACATATAAACTACCTCCCCTGCAAGTAAGAAGGAATGTTGCCTCCCTTGCATTATTTTAGATATTTTTTTGGCAAATGCTCAGACGAAGTTGCGTCCATGGTGCCACCTCTCTATGCTTTCCCTCGTGCTACACGGGCATCTGGTAGCGCTCATGACTGGAATGTCACTCAACCATATTGCAGAACTTCTGCCTATCAGAATTCTTTCATTCCCCGAACTGCATCTCTCTGGTACTCGCTTCCCCAGAGTTGTTTTCCTCCAAATTTCAACCCACAACTGTTCAAGTCTGTTACAGATATTTTATGAACAGAGGACACCAGTAATCTGGTGTATGGATTTTTTTTTTTTACCCATTTGTTTTTCCTTCCTCCGTTCTGTTATTTATAAAATATATATATATATATATATATATATATATATATATATATATATATATATATATATACATATATATATATATATATATATATATATATATATATATATATATATATATATATATATATATATATATATATATATATATATATATATATATATATATATATATATATATATATATATATATATATATATATATAAATATCCTGTGGCACCCTCGGAGATGCATAGGGCCTCGATGAACTCACACCACCACATCCTATCCTGTGCTAACTCCTCAAGATCTCCCCAACACTCATCTCCAGCTTCCCGTCTCATTGTCCTCACCCACGTCTCTTTTGGCCTTCCTCTACCTCTCCTACCAAGTGCCACCCACCCTGGTGTACCTCGTACTATTCCCTGTCTCCTATACACATGTCCTAGCCACTTCCATCGTGAGAACCTAACATATTCATCGATCGGCTGCACTCCTGTTATTTCTCTAATTCTACTATTTGGTATCCTTTCCCACCACTTAACTCCTAATATTCTTCTAAGTGCTTTATTTTCAAACACCAAGAATTTATTTTCCATAGTCACTGTGCTGTACCAAGACTCGTGTCCATAAATTAAGATACTCCTAACCATTACCTTATAAAGTTTGATATTTGTATGCTCAGAGAAATTGTTATTATTCCAAATATTTTCAAGCATTCCCATTGCCTGATTAGCTTTCTTTAACCTTTCCTCGAATTCAAAGTTCAAAGAACCATCCTTGGCTAAATAAGTACCTAAATATTTAAACCTATCAACTTGCTTTACAACCATACCTCCAATTACACATTCCTGCGCATTTTCCATATTCATATTGATTATTTCAGTTTTTCCACAATTAATAACCAAACCCACCTTGCGACCTTCACTCACCAAACAGTCCAACACTCTCTGCATCTCTTCTGGCCCATCACAAATCAAAACTATATCATCTGCATAATCTAAATCCAAAAGTTTCCTGTTCTCTCCCCAAAGTATACCTGCACCGGTTTCTGTTCCAACGCGTTTCATAATGTAATCAATGACCAATATAAATAGTAAAGGCGATAGAACACCGCCTTGAATTACTCCGGACTTGACTTCAAACGAATCACTCAGACAACCATCAACCATCACTTTACAAAACGTGTCCTCATGCATGTTCATAATGACCCTCACAAACTCCTCTGGTATTCCATAATGTCTCATGATCTTCCCCATAGTCTCTCTCGAAACACTATCAAAAGCCTTTTCAAAATCAACAAAACAAAGACTTAACGGTACTCTCATTTCATTAACTTGCTGCATCAAATGCCTAACTATAAAGATCTGATCATTGCAACCACGTCCCTTTCTAAAACCAGCCTGTTCATCCCTCAGAATACCCTCAACCACCGGCTCCAACCTATTTAACAACACTCTACTGAAAACTTTCAAAGCTATCGGTGACAAAGAGATTCCCCTCCAATTACCACATTCACTCAGGTCTCCCTTCTTCGGAACTTTAAAAATTACACCATTCTTCCAAACTGACGGTAGTAACCCCGTCACCCATATCTTATTGAATAGCTTAGTCAAGATCATTATTAATCTATCCCCCTCCACTTTAAACATTTCCGGAAATAAACCATCCTCCCCTGGTGCCTTATTATTCTTTAACTGTTTTACTGCTTTCTCCACTTCTGCAAGCCTCAACTCTCCTGTTTCTATATTTAAATCTTCCTGAGCAGATGGTATATCCTCTTCTGGTGGTATTGGTCTATTAAGAACTGTCTCAAAATGCTCTTTCCATCTGTTTTTAATATCTCCATCTTTGGTCAATAAATTTCCTTCCCTGTCTCTAACTGGTATTTCCTTGCGTTTACCTGCATTACCACTCAGTTCTCTAATCGATTCATATGCTATTCTTTGACTCTGTCCATCATTTTTGTTTATTAAGATTTCAGTCTCTGCAACCTTTTCATCCACACATCTTCTTTTATCTCTCATAGCTAACCTTCTTACTTCTGAATTCAAACTCCAGTACGCAGCTCTTGCTAATTCAATCTCTCGTTCATCAACGCATTGCATCTCACTCCTCAATTTAGCCTCACCTCTCTTTTTTATCATATCCCACGTTTCCTCCGATATCCATTTCTTTCTCCTGAATCTATGTCTCCTTCCAATCGTACATTCAGCAGTCTCATGCAAAACTTTGTTCACATCCTCCCACATCTCATCTACACTTCTCTCCCCCTCTTCCAACGTTTCCAACACCAAAAACCTATTTCTGCATTCTAATCTGAATTCCTCCTTTTCTTCTTCCCTTCTAAGCTTAACAATATCGTATCTACCAACACCAGATTTTTCCTTCTTCTGATTTTTAAGTTTAAACCTTATTTTTGCAATGCTGAGTTGATGGTCACTACCAATATCTGCTCCCCGTTTAACATGAACATCTAGCAGAGAACTTCTATGCCTCCTACTGATAGCGATGTGATCAATCTGATTTTTATATTTTCCACACGGCGACACCCAAGTTGTCTTGTGTATATTGCAATGCTGAAAGAGTGTGCCCCCGATGACTAAGTCATTTGCTAGACAGAAGCTTCCAAACTTCACTCCGTTTTCACTCATCCTACTACCAACTCCCATCTTACCCATACATGCCTCAAATCCCTCATTTGAACAGCCCATTACTGCATTAAAGTCTCCAACGCAGATCAAAACATCATGTCTAGGTACCCTTCCTACTCCTTCTTGCAACTTTTCATAAAATGTGTCTTTCCTTTCATCGAGTGCATCATTAGTAGGTGCATAACACACAAACAGACTGATGTTGCCATGATTTGACTTAAACCGTGCGTATAACAGTCGCTCATCTACAGGATCCCACTCACATAAAGCCTTATTTGCCTTACAACCCAGCAACAATCCTACTCCCTGATAATGCAGATGACTCAACACTACATAGTTCATTCACACTCAGACATCCATTTACAAAATCTAATATCTCTACCTCTCAACTCAGTACAGCCATCTCCATAAATCAAGATCTATCTACAATCAGTGAATGGGGACAAAACCTTGTCTCTTTTAATGCTAGTAAAACTATATACAGTTTACTAATAGACAAATATTGCCAGATTCGTACATTACCTTCAGTGATATTAACATTCCCATCTCCAAAAGTATTGAAATTCTTGGTGTCTCACTTAACAGTGCCCTCGGCTGGACCTCTCATGTCAGATCACTTGCTAAAACCGCCTCAAAGAAACTTGGATTATTGTACAGAGTCCGTAACTTCTTCGCCGATGAGCAGTTAGCTATAATTTATGAGTCATATATATATATATATATATATATATATATATATATATATGCTTGTTACAGGCACATTGTGAAATCAGTCATTTCATGAATTAAGGTTAGTTTAATTTAGGATTATTTAGGTTAGATTGATCTAGGATAACATTAGGTTAGGTTAGTTTAGATTTGGTTAGGTTAGATTAATTTAGGCTAAATAGAGAAGGAAACAGCAACTTCCTGCATAGAGTCACTCCATGCATATGACACCGGTGTGCAATGTAGGAAATATAACTGGGTGGCGGCAGTTCCCAGATACCACTTTCTGTGCGAAAGGTACTGGGAATCGGGGAGAGGATGTTTCATGGGTAGCACAGCGTAATTTATGTAGCCGCTGCCAAGGCGGCGCTGGTGTAGCAGCAGCTGTGTTACCCCATGCCCGATGCCGGCATTTTTGTATTGAGCTGCTCTGTGGGTTATTGGTGTCACGGGGTTTTTAAGAGTATGCAATATTAAAGAATAATATTCAATAATACTTGAAAATACGACAAAGAATTGACGTGAAAATCAAGCAATGAGTACTTTATGCCGACTTACTTCGCAGATTCTCTAAGGACAAGAATTTATGAACTTTCTCAACAGTACACGGCAGAGAGTAATTACTCACACTTGCTGTTTATTAGTACTGTTGGCCTCTGGAGAAAGTGACTCCACCCCTGACAATCAATAACTAATGCTATTAATGATAAACAGGTTCTTGCTGGTGCATTAACTCCAGGTTGCACAACGGATTTTAAGTTAAATGCAAAAAGGGCTGGCCTAAGTACCAGTTCTGAATAATGCTAAGCATTTATACAAACTAGGAGCTATAAGTGATAAGCTTAATGTGGAGAAATAAAACACGAGTTTACATTAAGCTCAAGAGAAAAGAGCTTTTAATTTATTGATTACAATGAGATAAATTTACGTTACATGTTTCAAAATGAATTCAAAATAAGAACACACTCACTCACTCACTCAAAAGCTAACACTTAAACCCAGGAAAAAACGAAAGGAAATACTGGTCAGAGAGTGGGCTAAGCGGGAGCTGGGCGTCGTTGCTGAGGAAGGACGCTGCCACGCTGAACCTCTTGCCAGTTCACACTAGGTGGGAATTCAGGAACTCGCTGGGCAACGGCGGCACTACTCCACGCTGGGCCCAATCGAACCTGCTTCCACGACTCTCAAATCCTGACTAAATTCAAATTGTGAGAGAGAGGCGAGTATTGGACCGCACTTGCTAATGGCTGGAAGTGTGCGAAACATGCCCATAACAAATCACTCAGCGGAAGCGCTGTCGTGCACAAGGACGATCACTTATGAAACAGTGAAAAATGTTGTGAAAACACTCCCAATTGGGTGAATACGTGGCAGTTGACTGAGTGATACATACTGGGATTCCACTAGAATTCGCGGTTTCCCACCAAAGTTTTGTCACGAGTTTATTTAAATATAGGATCGCGCCAACTTGTGACATTACACCCCATCAAAATGAATTTGTTTACTCAGGGGAAAAAATTTCAATATAAATACATATAAATCCTAACTCAGTCACACAAGATTCACACTGTGGTGTGTGTGTGCTATCCTGCTACAGGAGAGTCACAGTCGCCAGTGAGCAAAAAAAAAACTCGTATTTACGTTAATAGAAGCAAGCTTGAAAAACTCCATGACGACAGTGCAAAATCCTGTACTCAGGTCAAACTGAGCGAAAAGTTCGCTACATTTACATTAACAACTAATTGTTATGTAGCATGATGTATGTAATACATGGTGTAGGTGTGAAAGTTGTGGTGTAACTGTACCTACATGTAAAATTACATAATGCAAATCAATAGTAAATGATGACGATGAGGCAGAAGAGAAGAGGCGGCAGCATGCATCAGGGATGATCAGCTGTTCTGCACGGCAATGCTGCACCCGCCAGCTGCACCTGCGAAAGGAATCAAGGTGGAGCATCAAAAGTGTCATTTCTCTCTCTCTGCCTAGCAATCAGTACTTATGTCATAATTAACCAGAAAACGTACTTTGGATTTACAAATCCCTCAGAACCCTTGTAGTTTGCTGGTTAACGCTTATTAACTAGGAAACGTGCCAGTTCTTGAATTTACAAATTTCTTAGAACAAGCAGTTTACTAGTTAACCCAACATTATTAACCAGGAAACGTGCCAGTTCTTGAATTTACAAATTTCTTAGAACAAGCAGTTTACTGGTTAACCTAACACTACAATTACGATTAATGACATGAAGCTGAGAATCCCTACGCAATCTCAGGCAGGTCACATTTTAACACCCACAGTGGGTGTGAACACTCATGTGGATATTATGCATTCTCCGGGAATCCTCAGAGAGGCCCACAGCTCGAGACGTTCCACAAGGTGATTCATACACAGCCTCGGACTGTCTCTGCGGGGTTCTCAGACTTCCCCCTTAACTTACGGTACATATATATGTACAGGTCCTGGACATACTGTGTCCTGTGGGGCCAACGGGCGAGATGTCAGGTCTGCACCCACTTCATCACTGCCCTGTCTCTCGACTGACTCAGAGATTATGGGTGTGGTTTCAAACGGCACAGAAAGGACGTGTCCCTGATTGGTGTTATGTGGACACACGTTGCAGGAACGTACAAAGCTATTTATTTCTCGTCCCATCCCTGGCCAGAAAAAGTCAGCTCGGATACTGCCCTGGGTTTTCCTTTTGCCCATATAACCTCCTGAGGCTGAACAATGACCCCATTCTAACATTGCTTGGCGGTACTTAGCGGGAACGACAAACTGCAGTCAAACCTCACCCTGGGGTGTTCGTGATTCACAGTACAGCCGTCCTTGTTTACGAAGGAACTTGGCTTGACCTCCCCGTGAATACTTCTGCACAGCAGCAAGTGTCGGGTCAGAATGTTCTTGAACAAGAACTTGGCTACACTTCAGATCTTGCGGCGATTCAATGGTCACCGGGGTGACACAGTTTGGAGCCTCAGCCATGGCAAGTGTTATTGTAGCCAAAGTCTGAGTAGCATCATCTTCAGTGCAACTATACTTGGCACTGGGAATATTGCCTATGATTAGGTCAAATAAAGGTTCCGGAATGACAACTGCGACTGTCATACCAGTGTAAAATGGAGATGCCACCTGGATACGTGCCTCAGGGAACAATCTCACTGATCCATCGATAAGGTTAGCTTGGATCTGTCGACCTGTGTACTGCTCAGGCCGAACTAGACTCTGCTTGACAGAGCAACCTGAGGAACCATTGTCTCTCAGGACTTTCACAGGGATGCCTCCCACAAACCCTGGCTGAACAATGAAGGCACTGTCACCTGTGGGAGGGCCTGTGGAGGAAGCAGCTAGCCACTGATAAGGCTGCTGAATAAATGTTGCAGCAAACATGGTGCCCTGAGAATTAGATACCTGAGGGGTCGTACTCACTGTGTGGGGAGATGGAGTGTTGACCTCCTGTGGCAGAGTGTTCACTGTCGCTGGGGGACTCGAGAAAAGTGGGGGAGTACCCGTACAGGTAGGGACGAGACCACCGTGCTGCTGCTGAGGAATGAAGGCTGCGTTCGCCTCCTGTCTCCTATTCACTTGAGTTGGTGCTGAAAAGGATAGTCCCGACGGTCGGTTGCGTGGCTGATACTGCTGCTGGTTAGGGTATCTGTTGTACCCCTTCCACTCAGGATTCTGGGTGTTTTGCCCCTGGTCCTTCCTCTGTGGTTTTGGACCTTGGCCAATATTCTGAGAACGACCTTGTTGCTGGGATTCAGTCTGAGACGGTTTCCCAGATTTATCAGCTTTCCTGTTCCAGGTATGCTGCTTGCGAGTTTGATACCCGTATGCAGTGAAGAATGCATCAGCCTTCTCCACCATTTGGCTGGCATCCCTTACCTGGCAGATCTTAAGCTGAGCCATAAATTCGGCAGGCCACGACTTTTCTAGCTGTGTGCGCAGCATAATGTCGATTATCCCCTCACACGTGGAAGGAGTTTCATCTTTCTCCATCCACTCATCTAAGTAAGCAGTAAGCCGGTCAAGAAACTGAAATGCAGTCTCTTTTTCCTGTAAACACACCCTCATGAACTGACTCTTGGCGTCGTCAACTGTGAGACTGTATACTTTGACGAGTGCGGCCTTCATTATCTCATATGTGAGATTGTCTCCACGAATTCTGTGGAGAATATTGAGGGCAGGGCCTTCAAACAGGCTAAGAAACTGAAGCCGCTTAGCTGCATCATCCAGCTGGTACAGTTGAGCCATGTCTTCAAAACGAGCTATGTATGACTCGATTCGCTCGCCTTCCTTGTATGGGGGAAGCTTGATGTGTGGGGTCGCCATAATATGTGCAGGGATAGCGCTCTTGGAGTTTGGGCCAGCTGCACCAGATGTGCTGAAGCCAGAGAATCTCGCTTGAGCTTCAACATTTCAAGTTCATGTTTTTCACTTGCTTCTCGCTTGGCACGTTCATGTTCTCGTTGTTCACGCTTGTATTCACGTCCTCTCTCATGTTCTAACTTGCGTTGACGTTCTCTCTTGCGTTGTTCTCGCGCTGTTCTTGCTCGTGTTCGCTTGGATTCTACACTCTTCACGAGCATCATTCTCGCGTTGCTGCTCGTGACTAAGCCGAGAGAGGACATAATTCTTTACTTTTTGGGGGTCTGTAGGCCCCATATCTTTAGCTTCCTGTACATAAACGTTGGTAGTCATGATGCTAACTCAGTCTAAGTGAACTAGAGACTCAGTACTGACTGCAGTTTTGCAGAGAAAGATGCCAATAATCGAGAATAAAGAATATAGGCACAGGTTAGTGGTGACCAGTTTTATCTAATTAAACTGGTAAAGAAAGAAAATTAAACAACTGACTGTGAAAACTATTATGTAAATTAAGAGAACTGAATCAGTAATCACCAGTAAGATAGTGCCTATAGACTTTAATGATAAATACCTAAGTATGAGTGACTATTATCTCGTGAATAGCTTTAGAGCTAGGAGTTAATATCCTGGAATGAGGTGGCTAGATGTCATGGGGTTTTTAAGAGTATGCAATATTAAAGAATAATATTCAATAATACTTGAGAGGACAAAGAATTGACTTGTGAAAATCAAGCAATGATTACTTTATGCCGGCTTACTTCGCCGATTCTCTAAGGACGAGAATTTATAAACTCTCAGTACACAGGAGAGACTAATTACTCACACGTGCTGTTTATTAGTGCTGTTGGCCTCTGGAGAAAGTGACTCCATCCCTGACAATCAATAACTAATGCTATTAATGATAAACAGGTTCTTGCTGGTGCATTAACTCCTGGTTGCACAACGGACTTAGTTAAATGCAAAAAGGGCTGGCCTAAGTACCAGTTCTGAATAATGCAAAGTGTTTATGCAAACTAGGAGCTATAAGTGAAATAAGCTTAATGTGGAGAAATAAAACACGAGTTTACATTACATTAAGCTCAAGAGAAAAGAACTTAATTTATTGATTACAATGAGATAAATTTACGTTACATGTTTCAAAATGAATTCAGAATAAGGAGAACACACTCACTCAAAAGCTAACACTTAAACCCAGGAAAAAACGAAAGGAAATACTGGTCAGAGAGTGGGCTAAGTGGGAGCTGGGCATCGTTGCTGAGGAAGGACGCTGCCACGCTGAACCTCTCGCCGGTTCACACTAGGTGGGAATTCAAGAACTCGCAGGGCAACGGCGGCACTGGCCCCATTCGAACCTGTTTCCATGACGCTCAAATCCTGACTAAATTCAAACTGTGAGAGAGGCGAGTGTCGGGCCGCACTTGCTAACAGCTAGAAGTGAGCGAAACACGCCCATAACAAATCACTCAGCGGAGGCATTAATGTCGCGCACAAGGATGATCACTTATGAAACATTTAAAAATGTTCTGCAAACACTCCCGATCGGGTGAATACATGGCTGTTGACTGAGTGATACATACTGGGATTCCACTAGAATTTGCGATTTCCCACCGAAATTTAATGTCACGAGTTTATTTAAATATAGGATCGTGCCAACTCGTGACAATTGAAAACAGCTGATGATTTCGGAAAATATAGTGCCATGGTCCACTGAACAGTTTAGGGATATGAAAATGGGCAGAAGAATTCACTGAAGAGAGAAGGCATTACATTTCACAAGTAAGATATATATCTTGTGGCTAATTCCATACCAAAGGTAAAAGCAGGAATTTCTTTAATTATATTTGTAATTTTCTTAACCTGCCACGTGCCAGTGCCGTTTTAAAACAGTCTAACAGAAATCTGTGGTGAGTGCCAGTGCCATTTTAAAACGGTTTAAAATTAAAATATTCACTGTGACCACATTTTTCAAGATTCGCGGGTAAAAATTGGCAGGCATGTATGTTAACTGTTCCTTTATCATGCCCCAGGCTGTCAAGGCCATACACCTACTCACTTCCCCCCTCATGCTCGCTCTGCCTCACTCTGCCTGTGTGCCACACCCAGTGTTGTACATAGTGTAGGCATTTTCATGTAAGTGAAGGAACTATACATAGTGAAATAAAGTTGTAAATATTTTCTTGTAAGTGTAAGAACTGTACATAGTGATGTCAAGCTGTAAATACCTTCTTGTAAGTGCCAGGACCGTTAGGTTGTACCTATCTTCAAGTAAGTGTAAGACAATGCATTGACAGTGAGAGAGACACGCAAATTGACATGTTGAAGTAATAAGTAATCAGAAAAGTGTACTGAACATTGCTATACCTTCCCAACATAAATACCTGGGTCTACCTTACATAGAAAACGGCTTTCTCTCATCTTCGTGGCGAGAGTGAGAGAACGGGAATACCTGTATACGAGTGTGCAGGACTCAATAAAACTAACCCATTTCTGAGCTTTGGTGAGTATTTTAATGGTGAAATTCGTTGTTTTCACATCAAAATTTATCATTTTAGCCAATAAAAAAAGGTCAAAAACTGGCTGGCACAGGGGTGACCAATAGGGCTAAAAATAGCTGGCAGATAGTGGGTTAACATGAGTGTGGCCAACATCAAGATGATTATGAAAGAAATACAAAACATGTTTGGACGGCTTTATGAACTACGAGAAGTAGCAATTTTTCTAGATTCCCAGCAGAAGGCAGATCTCCATGACAAGTTCCATTCTGAAGGCATTCTGCTATCTCTAGCTTACCTGGTGGACATCTTTGAAGCGCTGAATGCAACCAACCTTAAACTACAAGAGAAAAACATCATCATCATGCACCACGACACCATTTGAGCCTTCATGGCCAAACTCGACCTCAGGAAATGTCGAATTCAGGATGGAAATACAGTCAGTTTTAGTAACTTGGATTCTACTCTCATTCACATTTACCTTGATTCTGAGTTTTAAAAATATAACCACATCTGACCAACTTGAAAGCAGAATTAATCAGACACTTCCCAGATATAGATGAGAAGCCTGGAAATTCTTCAGGAATCCATTTCATTGTGAGGTAGCTGATGTCTGGGATGAAGTGCAAGAGGAGTTTCTAGAGTCAAAGTTAATCTCCTCTGCTGAGGAAGACTTCAAAGAACTGGATCTTGAGATGCTCTGGGTCAAGTACCTTCTTGTTTACCCTCTGATCTCACATCGAGCTCTTCAAATTCTTACAATGTTTGGATCTACATATCTTTGTGAAGCTGCATTTTCCATGCTCGTTGCTGTCAAGACCAAGTACAGAAACCGGCTGAACGTTGAAGGGGACTTACATTGTACATCCTCTCGCATTCGACCACGCATTCAAGATCTGGTAGCTAAGAAGCAGTGTCAAGTATTTCATTAAATTAGTAAGAAAGTAACCTCATTAAATATGCTGGGTATATTGTTTGCACAGAATTCATGCTTAATAAAAAGACTAAAAACACCAATTTTTTCAGTTTTTCCTTAAAGTACGGGAGGGAATTTTATGAATTTGGCTGAAGATGCGAGGGGGCATGGAGGGAAGGACCAACTACTAGAGGAGACTTGGTAGTAAAGGGGTTAAGAACCACTGTTCTATACCATTACTGCCCCCTAGGGTGGGGCGGGAAGATTTTTCCCCAGTATCTCTGTTTTAAACTCATTAGCTAAATGTGCCCAATCTAATTCATTGAAATAGGCAGAAAAAAATCAATCCATAGTTTTTGTATTATAAGCAAGGAGTGGAAATAAAGTATTTGAACTGAATATGAGTGCTGGTGTTCCAATATGGCGGCCAAAATCACATGCTCACGGCAGAGATATCCTCTCCATACTATAGAGCTCAGTGGTTTGTACTCGTAAAAGTTTACCTAGACGTGTTTTGTTTTGTTCAGAGAATTCAAAATTTCACACGTATCTAGGCCATCTGATAAACTTAGTAAGTCCCCGTTTTTAAATTCATCTTTGCAAATAACTATATATAATACTTTGTTTAGGCAATCTCATCATCATACGCTTATTGAAACCCATATATAAAAAATAATTTACATTGCAACGTTAATAATGAATGCTCCCAGACAACCAATCAGCTGCCAGCTTTCAAAAACTTAAGGATCATCTCTTCGCAGATCAGGTCAAATAATCTATAGTGCTTTGCCAAGACAAATAAAAATAAAGTTAAATCAATAAAATTTTGGTATTCCAGTGTGATACGTTAGCAAAATTTAATTTAATTAATCAAACGAAGTATTGAACAGAATTGGTTTGTGGCAACTGTATTATTATTTGTAAACACAATGTTTTGTAAATATAGCAAAATGTGTTCAACAAAACGCATTTCTTAGATGACACAAGTCCATTTCTTTCTCCATTACATAGTAATAATGATCCATTCTTATATTTTATTCAAATGCACTAATTTAGTGTACCTCTATCTATCTATCTAACTATAGCCCGACGCCCTAATCCCGCAAAGGGTGACCACAGACAAAACGCCTCCAAATTGCTCTGTCACCCACTATTTGACTACCCTCCTCCCAACTCACTCCCCCCTCCCTCATATACCTCTCAACTCCATCCCTCCACCTCATCCTCGGTCGTCCCCTCCCACTCCCTCCCTGCACCTCACCTTCATACACCCTCTTAGTCGTTCATTCTCCATTCTCTCCACATGTCCAAACCATCTCAGTGTATTTCTCCAAATCTTCTCAACAACATCCACATCCACCCCACAATGTTCTGTCACTTCATTCGTCAACCTGTCCCTCCTTGTCACTCCACATGCTCCTCTCAAGCAACTCATTTCCACTGCTCTCACTCTTGACTTGTTCCCCTCTTGCAAGGTCCATGCCTCGCTTCAATACGTCAGGGTAGGGATCACAATACTGTCATGCAGTGATGTCTTAACTTCCATACTCACCTTCCTATTTCTCATCACTGGTTTCAGTGAACCAACAACCTTCCTTCCCTGCTGTAACCTTTCATGAACTTCATTCCCCAAAGTTCCATCCTTACTCATCACACTACCCAAGTACTTGAATGCACTCACATTCTCCATATCCTCGCCATCCAACCTCACCGTGCATTCTGCGACTTCATTCCTCTCAAACACCATAAGTTTACTCTTGTTTACATTAACTTTCAGATTCCTCTTCCTACACACTGTCCTAAATTCATTCACCAAACCTTGCAACTCCCATTCATCTTCACTCAACAATACTGTGTCATCAACAAACAACAACACAGGAATCTTCCAAATCTCACCCTCATTCATTAGAGCCACCCCCCACATCCACTGCCTTACCTTGCCCCTCCTTTACAACCCCATCCATACATATATTAAACAGCCATGGAGACATCACACAACCCTGTTTCAGTCCACATTGAGATCAAAGAACTCACTCAGCTCACCATCCACTCACACCGTAACCCTAGCTCCCTCGTACATACTCTTCACAGCATTTTTTTTTTTTTTACTTACGTTTTTTAATCTTTTCCTTTTTCTTACTACCTATAGTTTAGATACCTATCATGATGCTATTGAGCACTCCTAAAATATTAAACAACAACAGCAACTACTACTACTCCAACAACAACAACAATAACAACAACAACAGCAACAACTTTAACTACTACTACTACTACTACTAGTACTACTACTAATACAACTACTACTACCACCACTACTACTTAAAATGCCCACCGTGCCCTCCGCCGGACCTCCCACTTCACCATCCCCCACCTCACCACCGGGCCGCCTCCGCACCACCACCCCAGGAGGACACAACGGTGGGGTTAGTGACCCCAATCAAGAGGGTCACAAGGACACTACGGTCCTGGGCCCTTCTTCCCCGCAACTGCCCCAACACCAGGTGACCGGGGAAAGGACACTACCTTGCAGGCGGAACAACCGTAGTCAGAATAGGGGTGGGACTGAACTAGCTTCAGTCCCAAGTAACACCGTATTGACGGCAATTGTTACACCCTCTAGGGCAGGAGGCCCAAGGGCAGGAGGCCCAAGGCTACGGCCTAATAAAGTGTACGAGGGTAAGGCGACCCAAGGCTCCGGCCTTAGTACACCCCAGAGAGAGAGTTGCCCCAGTGCATCCCTCTCCTGCTGTTCTCCCCTACAGGAGCAACACCGCGCCAACGGTCTCTATACGTGGCGGGGAAGGAGCGGCCTTGTACGCCCTTCAGTTGCTTCTGGTCGGAAAGATCAGCTCCCGGCTACGGCCAGAGTACGTACCAGGGTAAAGAGCCCCTGCTATCGTACGTGTAGCTTTTCCCTACTACGGGAGCAACACCGCGCCGACGGTCTCTATACGTGGCGGGGAAGGAGCGGCCTTGTACGCCCTTCAGTTGCTCTCTGTAAGATGGGTAGGCATCCTGCTCCTGCCGGGGCACGTACCAGGGTAGAGAAGCCCCTGAAGGTAGCCTCAGTACGTACTGGAGAGAGTGTGGCCTCTGTGCCCCTCACTCCGGCTTGTCCCCTACTACGGGAGCAACACCGCGCCGACGGTCTCTATACATGGCGGGGAAGGAGCGGCCTTGTACGCCCTTCAGTTGCTCCTTGTACGCCGGGTAAGCTGACGGCCACAGCCAACGTACGTACCAGGGTAAGGCGACCAAAGGCTCCGGCCTCAGGACGTACCAGAGAGGACACGAGTGACGTGAGTCCTTCTCCAGCCTCCTCCTCCTGTGGGAGCCCTTCGTCACCACCCGGGAATATAGCCCCGAAGGTGACACTAGAGTGGTGGCAAGGCCCGATATCGGACCTACCTCCCACGCCTGGGAGATCCTTGTTCCTGCTCGAGTTGTGAAGGAGAAGCTGCCGAAGCCCAGCCCTGTTGTCGCCTCTTCCCCTAGGCGCCCACAGTCCCAGGACACCCAGGCCAGTCCCACCGGCTCCCGACGAAGGCGATCCCGGCTCCCTCACTCCACGGAGCCAGAGACGACAGGCCCGACTACTCAGGCTGTTCGGCCCCAGTCCCGAGGGCCACCTCCCAGGTCGAGGCCCCCAGAGAGGAGGGCCTCCCTGCACCACACCGACGAGTGTGACCCGGGCAGTGACTCCCCTGTGGGTAATCCCTTGCCCTCTGCAGGTCGGGTCCCCCTAGGGCTCTACCCTCACGCCCTTGTCACGGAGTGAACATTACCCAGAAGATACAGGTAAATAGTGATTCCCCTTGTGTCGAGAACAAATCGGGGAAGAGAACAGTGAACAGTGACTAAGTGAAGAACAGTGCAGTTACCAATAGTTCAAAAGAACTGTGTCGGCAGGACAGAGAATGAACCTTAGAGTAATTATCCAATTCCCCCCCAATAAAAGAACTTTCTGTGGACGCATAAGGCTAGGGTGCACGGCCCGGTCAAAAGCCTGAGTGTGAGTGTCGCCGTGACCAGGTGACTGTGTCAAGTGTCGCTATCCGCACCCTATCTTATTTATAGTAATATTTCCCCTACAGACTCCCAATCTTGTTTATCCCCTTTGTGATCAGTTCAGTGTATATCCTGCCTAAAAGTGACACATAGACAATACCATATATAATTCAAGATATCCCTGTATGAACATTGTAGTGTGTACTGAGTATAACTATATTTTGTGGTGCTGAATATTAACTCTGTGTCTCTGTTCCCCTGTATCTCAAATATCACTCTCTGTTGTATTGTAACGGTTAGAATTAAGGTAATAGATGTGTTAAGGTGTACTGCCTGGTTTTTATGTCCTGTTCCCTTGTTGGTGCTTTACTTCCGGTCTAGAAGGAGGACCCTGCTTCAGTCGCTAGTGTTTTTAAGACGAGAAGTCGCCTTAAAAACACCAGCATAACACTGGTGACAAGCAGTGGTTCTGGATCCGAGTAAAAGCACGGAGGAACGATTAAAGGAAACTTGCACAATGGCAGCCAAACCGCGCATCCAATTGCCGAGATTCAACCCGGACCAATGTGACACTGAAGTATATTTAGATATGGTCAAACCCCTCCTAGACATAGGGTTCGACTCGGACAGAGAAAAAATTGCAGTCACATTGCCTAACCTGGGAACAATAATTGCCACTGTCGCACCAAAAATCGTCCCAGAACTGACATGGGACCAATTCTCACAAATCGTGAGACAGGCTTTCACGCCATCAATAGGCAGAGTTGTCGCCCTCTCTCAACTCGACGCCCTCACCTACGACGGTAACCTAGACGACACATTCGTCCAGGCTCGGCGCCTCGTCAGCGCCGCTTATCCCGAGGCAGCTACAAATGCCCGAGATATACACACATTTAATGCCCTGCTGAGGATTCTCCCTAGCACAGTCAGGGAGCACTTCTCGATCTATGATCCCTCAGGGGACATGGACCAGGACCTGCAACTCGTCAGATGTCTTCTCGCCGCCCGTCCCATACCACAACAACTCCACGCGTGACAAGATTCCTGACGAACCAGAACAATCCACCCAAACCTAAGCCGCCGCCTCACCAGCCGCCTACAGAGCCAACTGCTACTGTGCCCAGGGCTTAGCCGCAGAAAAAACGCCCCAACCCCAAGGAACAAGGCAACCTGATTACCATTAATCCTTGGGAGTTCACGGCCTGCAGTCGCACCTGCCCCCTGCACGACATAAGAGAACAGCTCAAGGCAAGCAGGCGCAGAAACTTTCACCAGGGGCGCAAGAAAGACTCCTCCTTAGACGACGACGCCCCGGAAGACGACGCACCGCCAATACTCTACCCGGGACCGGACGACGACGAACACGATGACCACACCCAACCTCAGCAGATGGATTTTTAGGCCCGCCCCCGCACCTCCCCACGGTGGCGGGGGCCACCTCACACAGCTACAGACCCCCAGTCTACAAGATTTGGCTGAACGGGGTCAAGGCACGATTGCTGGTAGATACGGGAGCAGCCAGATCGTGCCTCTACTCCCACTTCTACTCCCGCCACACCTCTGCTTTCGGCCCCCTTCTCCCCACTTCAGCCAACCTCGTCGACGCGGGGGATGGCCCCATGCCTATCCGTGGGGAAACACGGGCCCTTCAAACCAACACTAACCAACGAGTATCCACCAACCACCCATTCATCATATTCGATTCGACATGTAATCAATATGATGGATATCTTGGGCTGGACCTCCTCCAAAAACTCCATGCCACCATTGACTGCCATCAGCGCGCCTCCACTTCAGTCCAGCCCGCCCCAACCAAGCATCAATTAACAAGAGAAAAAAATCTGGTAGAAGAAAAAAGAAGAACACCACCCCCACCACACCACGCAGACACACACAACCCCCGAACATTCACCTGCCCCAACCCACCTGTACATCTGACCCCAACCCAACCTCACTCAAGCCTCACTTCATTCCCCTCCATCACCATCCCCCACTACACATCGTCTGGACCCCTCCCCATCTTTTCCTGCCACTATCGCCTCCTCAATCACCATTCCACCCCACCACGAAGCTTGGGTAAAACTTAACAGACCTTCAGGTACCTCCGTCCTCTTCTCACCATCCATACCCACCGGACCACTCTCCTCCTGTTTAGCATCCCCCACCTTCCTCCCGCCACATGCCCATGACATCCATATCGCTAACCTCGCCACAACCCCACTAACCCTACCACGAGGACTCATCATTGGCGACACGGAAGAAGCAGAACCATGCCAAGCACCACCCCCCGATCATTCCACTCTCCCCGACCTACCATCACATCTATCCCCTTCCCAAACCAACAGCCTCCGACAACTCCTCCTGGACTTTCAGGACCTATTCTCCTCCGGCCCAACCGACCTTGGCCACACTACCTATCTCAGCCATGAGATACACACGACCGGACCTCCAATTCGCCAACCATCACGACGAAAAAATCCAAACCAACAGGCAGAAGAAGACCGGCAGGTCCAGGATATGCTCGATGTCGGCGTTATCTCCAATTCCACTAGCCCATGGTCCTCACCTGTTGTACTCGTGTGAAAGAAAGATGGGACTATGCACTTTTGCATTGATTACCGCAGAGTCAACGACGTCACTATCAAAGACGCTACGCCCCTACCCAGGATCGACAACTCGCTTGACTCCTTACATGGGTCGACCTGGTTCTCTACCCTAGACCTGCAATCAGGCTATTGGCAAGCCCCTGTACACCCTGACGACAAGCCCAAAACCGCCTTCTCAACATCAAACGGGAAGCATTATGAATTCAACATTCTTCCCTTTGGACTCTGCAACACCCCTGCCACATTCTCCTGCCTGATAGTCAGTTCTCAGCGGACTAACCTGGGAGACTTGTTTGGTGTACCTGGACGACGTCATCATTTTCAGTCATACCTGGGCCGACCACCTCCACCGCCTCAAACAAGTTTTCCACCGTATCCGCCAAGCAGGGCTCAAACTGAAACCGACAAAGCGCGTCTTGACCGAGAGATCAGTCTCTTTCCTTGGACATCTGATTAACGCTGAAGGCATCTCCCCTGACCCAGAAAAACTACGTGCGATCGCCGACATTCCCCTACCTCGTGACGTACACGAAACTAGAGCATTCCTAGGCCTAACAACATACTACAGGCGGTTCATCAAAAGATTTGCAGATATCGCCAAACCCCTACACGACCTAACAAAAAAAAGGGGAGCCATTCGTATGGACCGAACCAAAAAAAACTGCATTCACCACCCTCAAGTCCAAGCTAACCTCTGCCCCCGTCGTCGCTTTCCCAGATTACAACCTCCCATTCCGCCTGTATACCGACGTATCACTCATCGCCATAGGGGCTGTCCTTGAACAAGTGCAAAACGGCCGCGAACATATCATCGCCTGTGCCAGTCGCACCCTAAATCCTGCAGAAAGAAACTACGCAGCCACCAAACGAGAGTGCCTGGGAATCATCTGGTCCCTCGATTACTTCCGCTCCTACATCTCGGGCACCCATGTGATAGTCATTACGGACCACCAATCCCTACAATGGTTACGTCAGTCAAACACCACCAATGCACAACTCATACGATGGCGAGGAACACTCGAGGAGTATGATTTCGAGATCTCATACTGACCAGGCAAACTCCACACAAAGGCCGACGCCCTGTCCCGTCTACCAATCAATGCAATCTCAACAGAGCCAGACCTAATCCAAATGTGGCACAACAAACAACGCCCTACCTGGATCCCACCGAACACATTCGCTAAACTCCACCCGCATGGCGAGCACCTGTTCG
This sequence comes from Coenobita brevimanus, assembly GCF_032717465.1. Classification (NCBI taxonomy): domain Eukaryota; kingdom Metazoa; phylum Arthropoda; class Malacostraca; order Decapoda; family Coenobitidae; genus Coenobita; species Coenobita brevimanus. The sequence continues at coordinate 3,134,077 of NC_136963.1, read as the reverse complement.
ATCCCAACAGACACATCGTCCTAAGCCCCACCACCGCCCACGACACTATGCTACACCTCCACGCCCATAACGGCATCCACCTGGGAACTAAAAAACTCCTACAAGTCTTTACCGACATGTACTGGACACCTAACCCATCCACCATTGCCAAGAACATCATACAATCCTGCCGAGCCTGTGCTTTAGGAAAGGACTTCACCCGTACACCCGGCCCTTCAGGAAAATTAACAGCGCAGAAACCCTTGCAACTACTTTCCTTAGACGTCGTCAGCCCCCTCACACCCAAAGCAGGGTACAAATACATAATCACATTCGTGGATGTGTATTCAAAGTTTATCATCGCATGCCCCGCCAAAGATCACAGTGCAGTATCAGTTGCCGACGCCCTCACCCGCCATGTCTTCCCGTATTTTGGTATTCCCCAAGCACTGCACTCAGATAATGCCCCAGAATTTACTGGCAAGGTCTGCGAAGAACTGGCAAACATATTTGGATACCACATCTCCCACTCATCCCCCTACTGGCCCCAAGGTAACAGCATCTGCGAGAGGAGCCATCGCTCCCTCATGAACCAGGTCCGCACATGCATTATGCAAACAGGGAATGAAGACTGGCCTGCCCACGTCAAGATTATCCAATGGGGTTTAAACACATGCCCACGAGAAGACGGGATAACTCCACATGAAAGAGTTTTGGGGGAATCTCCACTACTCCTACCACTCCGCCACCACCTACAGCCACCCACCCCACCCTCCACTACCGACCCTCTCCACCACCTCAAACGCCGCCTCCACCACCTACACACTCAACAAGACCTGGCGCCCGACACGAATCACTCCAACCCATACAAACCTGGTCAGTCCGTGGTCGTTGCACACCTGCCCGCCCCCTCCAAAACCTCCCCCCGATTTAATGGACCCTTCAAAATTATTCGAGTACCCAACCCATACCAAGTCATCATCGATCAACAGGGACAACACCGCACATACCGAAATCGCCATGTGCGACCCTTCCACCCACCCAACACTGACCACCCTCCCGCCCGGCCAACCTGCACCTCTTCCTGCACACCTGTCCATCCCGACCTTTCTGAGAATTACCCCCCAGACTCCTACTCCTACTCCTTCTCACCCCCTCCCTCCACCTCACCTACAACCAGTCCACCCCCCGACACACCGCCTACACCACCACCACCGCCCGAGACCGCCACCCCTCCACAACTCACAACTCACCTCCCTAACACCTGTCCACCCACCACCTCCTGACCCACACCGCCCCCACCGCCCACATCACCACCACCGCCCAAAGCCACCACCTCTGCAGACCTCACCACTCACCACCCTACCACCTGCAGACCCACCACCCACCTCCCCTTGACCATTCTCATTATACGCGCCACACCGCACCCCCACCCGCCTCCAACCCTAACAGCCGCACGCCCTCACAACCACCACGTGCACAACCACCCTCACCACCCACACCAACCCTCACTACCACCACCACCAGATCAGGACGCCTCTCACGCCCACCCTTGAGATACACCCCATCACCACCGCCCATCGCACGCCCATCCCAACACCCACCACCACCACATACCCCCCCCACCCCAAACACCTCCCCCATAACCCTCCCCCTCCACCAAGCATGATGAAATCTTCCCAGGTCCCAATTCCCCAAAGGACAACTCTCCTCCCACTGAACCATCCCCCATAAAATCACCAATCTCCCGTTACTCTCCAGCATTCAGCTTTCATCTCCTCACCAGGAACCATTCCCCGAGATGAAGGTGACGAGAGTACACTGGCTACCCCACGACCGCCCACATGCCAGAATCCGAGACACCCACCACCTTCTCTGACTCCTACGCCGGACCGACCATCCATCCTCCCTCCGGCTCACTCTCAACCCCCATCAGGAGCCTAACACCTTCACCACCCACTGGGTCAGCCTCATCCAACACCTCACCCCGGCCCACCAGACATCCCCCTCCACCACCTACCACCTCCAGTAACGGGGCCTTGACTTTTACAACGTGGAGGATGGTAAAATGCCCGCCGTGCCCGCTGCCGGACCTCCCACCTCACCATCCCCCACCCCACCACCGGTCCGCCACCACACCACCACCCCAGGAGGACACAACGGTGGGGTTAGTGACCCCAATCAAGAGGGTCACCAGGACACTTCGGTCCTGGGCCCTTCTTCCCCGCAACTGATCCAACACAAGGTGACAGGGGAAAGGCAACTACCTTGCGGGCGGAACAACTGTCGTCAGAAAAGGGGTGGGACTGAACTAGCTTCAGTCCCAAGTAACACCGTATTGACGGCAAATGTTACACCCTCTAGGGCAGGAGGCCCAAGGGCAGGAGGCCCAAGGCTACGGCCTAATAAAGTGTACGAGGGTAAGGCGACCCAAGGCTCCGGCCTTAGTACACCCCAGAGAGAGAGTTGCCCCAGTGCATCCCTCTCCTGCTGTTCTCCCCTACAGGAGCAACACCACGCCAACGGTCTCTATACGTGGCGGGGAAGGAGCGGCCTTGTACGCCCTTCAGTTGCTTCTGGTCGGAAAGATCAGCTCCCGGCTACGGCCAGAGTACGTACCAGGGTAAAGAGCCCCTGCTATCGTACGTGTAGCTTTTCCCTACTACGGGAGCAACACCGCGCCGACGGTCTCTATACGTGGCGGGGAAGGAGCGGCCTTGTACGCCCTTCAGTTGCTCTCTGTAAGATGGGTAGGCATCCTGCTCCTGCCGGGGCACGTACCAGGGTAGAGAAGCCCCTGAAGGTAGCCTCAGTACGTACTGGAGAGAGTGTGGCCTCTGTGCCCCTCACTCCGGCTTGTCCCCTACTACGGGAGCAACACCGCGCCGACGGTCTCTATACATGGCGTGGAAGGAGCGGCCTTGTACGCCCTTCAGTTGCTCCTTGTACGCCGGGTAAGCTCACGGCCACAGCCAACGTACGTACCAGGGTAAGGCGACCCAAGGCTCCGGCCTCAGGACGTACCAGAGAGGACACGAGTGACGTGAGTCCTTCTCCAGCCTCCTCCTCCTGTGGGAGCCCTTCGTCACCACCCGGGAATATAGCCCCGAAGGTGACACTAGAGTGGTGGCAAGGCCCGATATCGGACCTACCTCCCACGCCTGGGAGATCCTTGTTCCTGCTCGAGTCCCGAAGGAGAAGCTGCCGCAGCCCAGCCCTGTTGGCGCCTCTCCCCCTAGGCGCCCGCAGTCCCAGGACACCCAGGCCAGTCCCACCGGCTCCCGACGAAGGCGATCCCGGCTCCCTCACTCCACGGAGCCAGAGACGACAGGCCCGACTACTCAGGCTGTTCGGCCCCAGTCCCGAGGGCCACCTCCCAGGTCGAGGCCCCCAGACAGGAGGGCCTCCCTGCACCACACCGACGAGTGTGACCCGGGCAGTGACTCCCCTGTGGGTAATCCCTTGCCCTCTGCAGGTCGGGTCCCCCTAGGGCTCTACCCTCACGCCCTTGTCACGGAGTGAACATTACCCAGAAGATACAGGTAAATAGTGATTCCCCTTGTGTCGAGAACAAATCGGGGAAGAGAACAGTGAACAGTGACTAAGTGAAGAACAGTGCAGTTACCAATAGTCCAAAAGAACTCAGTGTCGGCAGGACAGAGAATGAACCTTAGAGTAATTATCCAAGTCCCCCCAATAAAAGAACTTTCTGTGGACGCATAAGGCTAGGGTGCACGGCCCGGTCAAAAGCTTGAGTGTGAGTGTCGCCGTGACCAGGTGACTGTGTCAAGTGTCGCTATCCGCACCCTATCTTATTTATAGTAATATTTCCCCTACAGACTCCCAATCTTGTTTATCCCCTTTGTGATCAGTTCAGTGTATATCCTGCCTAAAAGTGACACATAGACAATACCATATATAATTCAAGATATCCCTGTATGAACATTGTAGTGTGTACTGAGTATAACTATATTTTGTGGTGCTGAATATTAACTCTGTGTCTCTGTTCCCCTGTATCTCAAATATCACTCTCTGTCGTATTGTAACGGTTAGAATTAAGGTAATAGATGTGTTAAGGTGTACTGCCTGGTTTTTATGTCCTGTTCCCTTGTTGGTGCTTTACTTCCGGTCTAGAAGGAGGACCCTGCTTCAGTCGCTAGTGTTTTTAAGACGAGAAGTCGCCTTAAAAACACCAGCATAACACTGGTGACAAGCAGTGGTTCTGGATCCGAGTAAAAGCACGGAGGAACGATTAAAGGAAACTTGCACAATGGCAGCCAAACCGCGCATCCAATTGCCGAGATTCAACCCGGACCAATGTGACACTGAAGTATATTTAGATATGGTCAAACCCCTCCTAGACATAGGGTTCGACTCGGACAGAGAAAAAATTGCAGTCACATTGCCTAACCTGGGAACAATAATTGCCACTGTCGCACCAAAAATCGTCCCAGAACTGACATGGGACCAATTCTCACAAATCGTGAGACAGGCTTTCACGCCATCAATAGGCAGAGTTGTCGCCCTCTCTCAACTCGACGCCCTCACCTACGACGGTAACCTAGACGACACATTCGTCCAGGCTCGGCGCCTCGTCAGCGCCGCTTATCCCGAGGCAGCTACAAATGCCCGAGATATACACACATTTAATGCCCTGCTGAGGATTCTCCCTAGCACAGTCAGGGAGCACTTCTCGATCTATGATCCCTCAGGGGACATGGACCAGGACCTGCAACTCGTCAGACGTCTCCTCGCCGCCCGTCCCATACCACAACCACTCCACGCGTGACAAGATTCCTGACGAACCAGAACCCTCCACCCAAACCTAAGCCGCCGCCTCACCAGCCACCTACAGAGCCGACTCCTACTGTGCCCAGGGCTTAGCCGCAGAAAAAACGCCCCAACCCCAAGGAACAAGGCAACCTGATTACCATTAATCCTTGGGAGTTCACGGCCTGCAGTCGCACCTGCCCCCTGCACGACATAAGAGAACAGCTCAAGGCAAGCAGGCGCAGAAACTTTCACCAGGGGCGCAAGAAAGACTCCTCCTTAGACGACGACGCCCCGGAAGACGACGCACCGCCAATACTCTACCCGGGACCGGACGACGACGAACACGATGACCACACCCAACCTCAGCAGATGGATTTTTAGGCCCGCCCCCGCACCTCCCCACGGTGGCGGGGGCCACCTCACACAGCTACAGACCCCCAGTCTACAAGATTTGGCTGAACGGGGTCAAGGCACGATTGCTGGTAGATACGGGAGCAGCCAGATCGTGCCTCTACTCCCACTTCTACTCCCGCCACACCTCTGCTTTCGGCCCCCTTCTCCCCACTTCAGCCAACCTCGTCGACGCGGGGGATGGCCCCATGCCTATCCGTGGGGAAACACGGGCCCTTCAAACCAACACTAACCAACGAGTATCCACCAACCACCCATTCATCATATTCGATTCGACATGTAATCAATATGATGGATATCTTGGGCTGGACCTCCTCCAAAAACTCCATGCCACCATTGACTGCCATCAGCGCGCCTCCACTTCAGTCCAGCCCGCCCCAACCAAGCATCAATTAACAAGAGAAAAAAATCTGGTAGAAGAAAAAAGAACACCACCCTCCCCACACCACTCAGACACACACAACCCCCGAACATTCACCTGCCCCAACCCACCTGTACATCTGACCCCAACCCAACCTCACTCAAGCCTCACTTCATCCCCCTCCATCACCACCCCCCACTACACATCGTCTGGACCCCTCCCCATCTTTTCCTGCCACTATCGCCTCCTCAATCACCATTCCACCCCACCGCGAAGCTTGGGTAAAACTTAACAGACCTTCAGGTACCTCCGTCCTCTTCTCACCATCCATACCCACCGGACCACTCTCCTCCTGTTTAGCATCCCCCACCTTCCTCCCGCCACATGCCCAAGACATCCATATCGCTAACCTCGCCACAACCCCACTAACCCTACCACGAGAACTCATCACTGGCGACACGGAAGAAGCAGAACCATGCCAAGCACCACCCCCTGATCATTCCACTCTCCCCAACCTACCATCACATCTATCCCCTTCCCAAATCAACATCCTCCGACAACTCCTCCTGGACTTTCAGGACCTATTCTCCTCCGGCCCAACCGACCTTGGCCACACTACCTATCTCAGCCATGAGATACACACGACCGGACCTCCAATTCGCCAACCATCACGACGAAAAAATCCAAACCAACAGGCAGAAGAAGACCGGCAGGTCCAGGATATGCTCGATGTCGGCGTTATCTCCAATTCCACTAGCCCATGGTCCTCACCTGTTGTACTCGTGTGAAAGAAAGATGGGACTATGCACTTTTGCATTGATTACCGCAGAGTCAACGACGTCACTATCAAAGACGCTACGCCCCTACCCAGGATCGACAACTCGCTTGACTCCTTACGTGGGTCGACCTGGTTCTCTACCCTAGACCTGCAATCAGGCTATTGGCAAGCCCCTGTACACCCTGACGACAAGCCCAAAACCGCCTTCTCAACATCGAACGGGAAGCATTATGAATTCAACATTCTTCCCTTCGGACTCTGCAACGCCCCTGCCACATTCTCCTGCCTGATGGAGTCAGTTCTCAGCGGACTAACCTGGGAGACTTGTTTGGCGTACCTGGACGACGTCATCATTTTCAGTCATACCTGGGCCGACCACCTCCACCGCCTCAAACAAGTTTTCCACAGTATCCACCAAGCAGGGCTCACACTGAAACCGACAAAGCGCGTCTTGGCCGAGAGATCAGTCTCTTTCCTTGGACATCTGATTAACTCTGAAGGCATCTCCCCTGACCCAGAAAAACTACGTGCGATCGCCGACATTCCCCTACCTCGTGACGTACACGAAACTAGAGCCTTCCTAGGCCTAACAACATACTACAGGCGGTTCATCAAAAGATTTGCAGATATCGCCAAACCCCTACACGACCTAACAAAAAAAGGCGAGCCGTTCGTATGGACCGAACCAAGAAAAACTGCATTCACCACCCTCAAGTCCAAGCTAACCTCTGCCCCCGTCGTCGCTTTCCCAGATTACAACCTCCCATTCCGCCTGTATACCGACGTATCACTCATCGCCATAGGGGCTGTCCTTGCACAAGTGCAAAACGGCCGCGAACATATCATCGCCTGTGCCAGTCGCACCCTAAATCCTGCAGAAAGAAACTACGCGGCCACCAAACGAGAGTGCCTGGGAATCATCTGGTCCCTCGATTACTTCCGCTCCTACATCTCGGGCACCCATGTGATAGTCATTACGGACCACCAATCCCTACAATGGTTACGTCAGTCAAACACCACCAACGCACAACTCATACGATGGCGAGAAACACTCGAGGAGTATGATTTCGAGATCTCATACTGACCAGGCAAACTCCACACAAAGGCCGACGCCCTGTCCCGTCTACCAATCAATGCAATCTCAACAGAGCCAGACCTAATCCAAATGTGGCACAACAAACAACGCCCTACCTGGATCCCACCGAACACATTCGCTAAACTCCACCCGCATGGCGAGCACCTGTTCGATCCCAACAGACACATCGTCCTAAGCCCCACCACCGCCCACGACACTATGCTACACCTCCACGCCCATAACGGCATCCACCTGGGAACTAAAAAACTCCTACAAGTCTTTACCGACATGTACTGGACACCTAACCCATCCACCATTGCCAAGAACATCATACAATCCTGCCGAGCCTGTGCTTTAGGAAAGGACTTCACCCGTACACCCGGCCCTTCAGGAAAATTAACAGTGCAGAAACCCTTGCAACTACTTTCCTTAGACGTCGTCAGCCCCCTCACACCCAAAGCAGGGTACAAATACATAATCACATTCGTGGATGTGTATTCAAAGTTTATCATCGCATGCCCCGCCAAAGATCACAGTGCAGTATCAGTTGCCGACGCCCTCACCCGCCATGTCTTCCCGTATTTTGGTATTCCCCAAGCACTGCACTCAGATAATGCCCCAGAATTTACTGGCAAGGTCTGCGAAGAACTGGCAAACATATTTGGATACCACATCTCCCACTCATCCCCCTACTGGCCCCAAGGTAACAGCATCTGCGAGAGGAGCCATTGCTCCCTCATGAACCAGGTCCGCACATGCATTATGCAAACAGGGAATGAAGACTGGCCTGCCCACGTCAAGATTATCCAAGGGATAACTCCACATGAAAGAGTTTTGGGGTAATCTCCACTACTCCTACCACTCCGCCACCACCTACAGCCACCCACCCCACCCTCCACTACCGACCCTCTCCACCACCTCAAACGCCGCCTGCACCACCTACACACTCAACAAGACCTAGCGCCCGACACGAATCACTCCAACCCATACAAACCTGGTCAGTCCGTGATCGTTGCACACCTGCCCACCCCCTCCAAAACCTCCCCCCGATTTAATGGACCCTTCAAAATTATTCGAGTACCCAACCCATACCAAGTCATCATCGATCAACAGGGACAACACCGCACATACCGAAATCGCCATGTGCGACCCTTCCACCCACCCAACACTGACCACCCTCCCGCCCGGCCAACCTGCACCTCTTCCCGCACACCTGTCCATCCCGACCTTTCTGAGAATTACCCCCCAGACTCCTACTCCTACTCCTTCTCACCCCCTCCCTCCACCTCACCTACAACCAGCCCAACCCCCGACACACCACCACCACCGCCTACACCACCACCACCGCCCGAGACCGCCACCCCTCCACAACTCACAACTCACCTCCCTAACACCTGTCCACCCACCACCTCCTGACCCACACCGCCCCCACCGCCCACATCACCACCACCGCCCAAAGCCACCACCTCTGCAGACCTCACCACTCACCACCCTACCACCTGCAAACCCACCACCCACCTCCCCTTGACCATTCTCATTATACGCGCCACACCGCACCCCCACTCGCCTCCCGCCCTAACAGCCGCACGCCCTCACAACCACCACGTGCACAACCACCCTCACCACCCACACCAACCCTCACTACCACCACCACCAGATCAGGACGCCTCTCACGCCCACCCTTGAGATACACCCCATCACCACCGCCCATCGCACGCCCATCCCAACACCCACCACCACCACATACCCCCCCCACCCCAAACACCTCCCCCATAACCCTCCCCCTCCACCAAGCATGATGGAATCTTCCCAGGTCCCAATTCCCCAAAGGACAACTCTCCTCCCACTGAACCATCCCCCATAAAATCACCAATCTCCCGTTACTCTCCAGCATTCAGCTTTCATCTCCTCACCAGGCACCATTCCCCGAGATGAAGGTGACGAGAGTACACTGGCTACCCCACGACCGCCCACATGCCAGAATCCGAGACACCCACCACCTTCTCCGACTCCTACGCCGGACCGACCATCCATCCTCCCTCCGGCTCACTCTCAACCCCCATCAGGAGCCTAACACCTTCACCACCCACTGGGTCAGCCTCATCCAACACCTCACCCCGGCCCACCAGACATCCACCTCCACCACCTACCACCTCCAGTCACGGGGTCGTGACTTTTACAACGTGGAGGGTGGTAAAATGCCCGCCGTGCCCGCCGCCGGACCTCCCACCTCACCACCCCCCACCCCACCACCGGGCCGCCACCACACCACCACCCCAGGAGGACACAACGGTGGGGTTAGTGACCCCAATCAAGAGGGTCACCAGGACACTACGGTCCTGGGCCCTTCTTCCCCGCAACTGCCCCAACACCAGGTGACCGGGGAAAGGCAACTACCTTGCGGGCGGAACAACTGTCGTCAGAAAAGGGGTGGGACTGAACTAGCTTCAGTCCCAAGTAACACCGTATTGACGGCAATTGTTACACCCTCTAGGGCAGGAGGCCCAAGGGCAGGAGGCCCAAGGCTACGGCCTAATAAAGTGTACGAGGGTAAGGCGACCCAAGGCTCCGGCCTTAGTACACCCCAGAGAGAGAGTTGCCCCAGTGCATCCCTCTCCTGCTGTTCTCCCCTACAGGAGCAACACCGCGCCAACGGTCTCTATACGTGGCGGGGAAGGAGCGGCCTTGTACGCCCTTCAGTTGCTTCTGGTCGGAAAGATCAGCTCCCGGCTACGGCCAGAGTACGTACCAGGGTAAAGAGCCCCTGCTATCGTACGTGTAGCTTTTCCCTACTACGGGAGCAACACCGTGCTGACGGTCTCTATACGTGGCGGGGAAGGAGCGGCCTTGTACGCCCTTCAGTTGCTCTCTGTAAGATGGGTAGGCATCCTGCTCCTGCCGGGGCACGTACCAGGGTAGAGAAGCCCCTGAAGGTAGCCTCAGTACGTACTGGAGAGAGTGTGGCCTCTGTGCCCCTCACTCCGGCTTGTCCCCTACTACGGGAGCAACACCGCGCCGACGGTCTCTATACATGGCGGGGAAGGAGCGGCCTTGTACGCCCTTCAGTTGCTCCTTGTACGCCGGGTAAGCTCACGGCCACAGCCAACGTACGTACCAGGGTAAGGCGACCCATGGCTCCGGCCTCAGGACGTACCAGAGAGGACACGAGTGACGTGAGTCCTTCTCCAGCCTCCTCCTCCTGTGGGAGCCCTTCGTCACCACCCGGGAATATAGCCCCGAAGGTGACACTAGAGTGGTGGCAAGGCCCGATATCGGACCTACCTCCCACGCCTGGGAGATCCTTGTTCCTGCTCGAGTCCCGAAGGAGAAGCTGCCGCAGCCCAGCCCTGTTGGCGCCTCTCCCCCTAGGCGCCCGCAGTCCCAGGACACCCAGGCCAGTCCCACCGGCTCCCGACGAAGGCGATCCCGGCTCCCTCACTCCACGGAGCCAGAGACGACAGGCCCGACTACTCAGGCTGTTCGGCCCCAGTCCCGAGGGCCACCTCCCAGGTCGAGGCCCCCAGACAGGAGGGCCTCCCTGCACCACACCGACGAGTGTGACCCGGGCAGTGACTCCCCTGTGGGTAATCCCTTGCCCTCTGCAGGTCGGGTCCCCCTAGGGCTCTACCCTCACGCCCTTGTCACGGAGTGAACATTACCCAGAAGATACAGGTAAATAGTGATTCCCCTTGTGTCGAGAACAAATCGGGGAAGAGAACAGTGAACAGTGACTAAGTGAAGAACAGTGCAGTTACCAATAGTCCAAAAGAACTCAGTGTCGGCAGGACAGAGAATGAACCTTAGAGTAATTATCCAAGTCCCCCCAATAAAAGAACTTTCTGTGGACGCATAAGGCTAGGGTGCACGGCCCGGTCAAAAGCTTGAGTGTGAGTGTCGCCGTGACCAGGTGACTGTGTCAAGTGTCGCTATCCGCACCCTATCTTATTTATAGTAATATTTCCCCTACAGACTCCCAATCTTGTTTATCCCCTTTGTGATCAGTTCAGTGTATATCCTGCCTAAAAGTGACACATAGACAATACCATATATAATTCAAGATATCCCTGTATGAACATTGTAGTGTGTACTGAGTATAACTATATTTTGTGGTGCTGAATATTAACTCTGTGTCTCTGTTCCCCTGTATCTCAAATATCACTCTCTGTTGTATTGTAACGGTTAGAATTAAGGTAATAGATGTGTTAAGGTGTACTGCCTGGTTTTTATGTCCTGTTCCCTTGTTGGTGCTTTACTTCCGGTCTAGAAGGAGGACCCTGCTTCAGTCGCTAGTGTTTTTAAGACGAGAAGTCGCCTTAAAAACACCAGCATAACACTGGTGACAAGCAGTGGTTCTGGATCCGAGTAAAAGCACGGAGGAACGATTAAAGGAAACTTGCACAATGGCAGCCAAACCGCGCATCCAATTGCCGAGATTCAACCCGGACCAATGTGACACTGAAGTATATTTAGATATGGTCAAACCCCTCCTAGACATAGGGTTCGACTCGGACAGAGAAAAAATTGCAGTCACATTGCCTAACCTGGGAACAATAATTGCCACTGTCGCACCAAAAATCGTCCCAGAACTGACATGGGACCAATTCTCACAAATCGTGAGACAGGCTTTCACGCCATCAATAGGCAGAGTTGTCGCCCTCTCTCAACTCGACGCCCTCACCTACGACGGTAACCTAGACGACACATTCGTCCAGGCTCGGCGCCTCGTCAGCGCCGCTTATCCCGAGGCAGCTACAAATGCCCGAGATATACACACATTTAATGCCCTGCTGAGGATTCTCCCTAGCACAGTCAGGGAGCACTTCTCGATCTATGATCCCTCAGGGGACATGGACCAGGACCTGCAACTCGTCAGACGTCTCCTCGCCGCCCGTCCCATACCACAACCACTCCACGCGTGACAAGATTCCTGACGAACCAGAACCCTCCACCCAAACCTAAGCCGCCGCCTCACCAGCCACCTACAGAGCCGACTCCTACTGTGCCCAGGGCTTAGCCGCAGAAAAAACGCCCCAACCCCAAGGAACAAGGCAACCTGATTACCATTAATCCTTGGGAGTTCACGGCCTGCAGTCGCACCTGCCCCCTGCACGACATAAGAGAACAGCTCAAGGCAAGCAGGCGCAGAAACTTTCACCAGGGGCGCAAGAAAGACTCCTCCTTAGACGACGACGCCCCGGAAGACGACGCACCGCCAATACTCTACCCGGGACCGGACGACGACGAACACGATGACCACACCCAACCTCAGCAGATGGATTTTTAGGCCCGCCCTTGCACCTCCCCACGGTGGCGAGGGCCACCTCACACAGCTACAGACCCCCAGCCTACAAGATTTGGCTGAACGGGGTCAAGGCACGATTGCTGGTAGATACGAGAGCAGCCAGATCGTGCCTCTACTCCCACTTCTACTCCCGCCACACCTCTGCTTTCGGCCCCCTTCTCCCCACTTCAGCCAACCTCGTCGACGCGAGGGATGGCCCCATGCCTATCCGTGGGGAAACACGGGCCCTTCAAACCAACACTAACCAACGAGTATCCACCAACCACCCATTCATCATATTCGATTCGACATGTAATCAATATGATGGATATCTTGGGCTGGACCTCCTCCAAAAACTCCATGCCACCATTGACTGCCATCAGCGCGCCTCCACTTCAGTCCAGCCCGCCCCAACCAAGCATCAATTAACAAGAGAAAAAAATCTGGTAGAAGAAAAAAGAAGAACACCACCCTCCCCACACCACGCAGACACACACAACCCCCGAACATTCACCTGCCCCAACCCACCTGTACATCTGACCCCAACCCAACCTCACTCAAGCCTCACTTCATCCCCCTCCATCACCACCCCCCACTACACATCGTCTGGACCCCTCCCCATCTTTTCCTGCCACTATCGCCTCCTCAATCACCATTCCACCCCACCACGAAGCTTGGGTAAAACTTAACAGACCTTCAGGTACCTCCGTCCTCTTCTCACCATCCATACCCACCGGACCACTCTCCTCCTGTTTAGCATCCCCCACCTTCCTCCCGCCACATGCCCATGACATCCATATCGCTAACCTCGCCACAACCCCACTAACCCTACCACGAGGACTCATCATTGGCGACACGGAAGAAGCAGAACCATGCCAAGCACCACCCCCCGATCATTCCACTCTCCCCGACCTACCATCACATCTATCCCCTTCCCAAACCAACAGCCTCCGACAACTCCTCCTGGACTTTCAGGACCTATTCTCCTCCGGCCCAACCGACCTTGGCCACACTACCTATCTCAGCCATGAGATACACACGACCGGACCTCCAATTCGCCAACCATCACGACGAAAAAATCCAAACCAACAGGCAGAAGAAGACCGGCAGGTCCAGGATATGCTCGATGTCGGCGTTATCTCCAATTCCACTAGCCCATGGTCCTCACCTGTTGTACTCGTGTGAAAGAAAGATGGGACTATGCACTTTTGCAATGATTACCGCAGAGTCAACGACGTCACTATCAAAGACGCTACGCCCCTACCCAGGATCGACAACTCGCTTGACTCCTTACATGGGTCGACCTGGTTCTCTACCCTAGACCTGCAATCAGGCTATTGGCAAGCCCCTGTACACCCTGACGACAAGCACAAAACCGCCTTCTCAGCATCGAACGGGAAGCATTATGAATTCAACATTCTTCCCTTCGGACTCTGCAACGCCCTGCCACATTCTCCTGCCTGATGGAGTCAGTTCTCAGCGGACTAACCTGGGAGACTTGTTTGGCGTACCTGGACGACGTCATCATTTTCAGTCATACCTGGGCCGACCACCTCCACCGCCTCAAACAAGTTTTCCACAGTATCCGCCAAGCAGGGCTCACACTGAAATCGACAAAGCGTGTCTTGGCCGAGAGATCAGTCTCTTTCCTTGGACATCTGATTAACTCTGAAGGCATCTCCCCTGACCCAGAAAAACTACGTGTGATCGCCGACATTCCCCTACCTCGTGACGTACACGAAACTAGAGCCTTCCTAGGCCTAACAACATACTACAGGCGGTTCATCAAAAGATTTGCAGATATCGCCAAACCCCTACACGACCTAACAAAAAAAGGCGAGCCATTCGTATGGACCGAACCAAGAAAAACTGCATTCACCACCCTCAAGTCCAAGCTAACCTCTGCCCCCGTCGTCGCTTTCCCAGATTACAACCTCCCATTCCGCCTGTATACCGACGTATCACTCATCGCCATAGGGGCTGTCCTTGCACAAGTGCAAAACGGCCGCGAACATATCATCGCCTGTGCCAGTCGCACCCTAAATCCTGCAGAAAGAAACTACGCGGCCACCAAACGAGAGTGCCTGGGAATCATCTGGTCCCTCGATTACTTCCGCTCCTACATCTCGGGCACCCATGTGATAGTCATTACGGACCACCAATCCCTACAATGGTTACGTCAGTCAAACACCACCAACGCACAACTCATACGATGGCGAGAAACACTCGAGGAGTATGATTTCGAGATCTCATACTGACCAGGCAAACTCCACACAAAGGCCGACGCCCTGTCCCGTCTACCAATCAATGCAATCTCAACAGAGCCAGACCTAATCCAAATGTGGCACAACAAACAACGCCCTACCTGGATCCCACCGAACACATTCGCTAAACTCCACCCGCATGGCGAGCACCTGTTCGATCCCAACAGACACATCGTCCTAAGCCCCACCACCGCCCACGACACTATGCTACACCTCCACGCCCATAACGGCATCCACCTGGGAACTAAAAAACTCCTACAAGTCTTTACCGACATGTACTGGACACCTAACCCATCCACCATTGCCAAGAACATCATACAATCCTGCCGAGCCTGTGCTTTAGGAAAGGACTTCACCCGTACACCCGGCCCTTCAGGAAAATTAACAGCGCAGAAACCCTTGCAACTACTTTCCTTAGACGTCGTCAGCCCCCTCACACCCAAAGCAGGGTACAAATACATAATCACATTCGTGGATGTGTATTCAAAGTTTATCATCGCATGCCCCGCCAAAGATCACAGTGCAGTATCAGTTGCCGACGCCCTCACCCGCCATGTCTTCCCGTATTTTGGTATTCCCCAAGCACTGCACTCAGATAATGCCCCAGAATTTACTGGCAAGGTCTGCGAAGAACTGGCAAACATATTTGGATACCACATCTCCCACTCATCCCCCTACTGGCCCCAAGGTAACAGCATCTGCGAGAGGAGCCATCGCTCCCTCATGAACCAGGTCCGCACATGCATTATGCAAACAGGGAATGAAGACTGGCCTGCCCACGTCAAGATTATCCAATGGGGTTTAAACACATGCCCACGAGAAGACGGGATAACTCCACATGAAAGAGTTTTGGGGAATCTCCACTACTCCTACCACTCCGCCACCACCTACAGCCACCCACCCCACCCTCCACTACCGACCCTCTCCACCACCTCAAACGCCGCCTCCACCACCTACACACTCAACAAGACCTGGCGCCCGACACGAATCACTCCAACCCATACAAACCTGGTCAGTCCGTGGTCGTTGCACACCTGCCCGCCCCATCCAAAACCTCCCCCCGATTTAATGGACCCTTCAAAATTATTCGAGTACCCAACCCATACCAAGTCATCATCGATCAACAGGGACAACACCGCACATACCGAAATCGCCATGTGCGACCCTTCCACCCACCCAACACTGACCACCCTCCCGCCCGGCCAACCTGCACCTCTTCCCGCACACCTGTCCATCCCGACCTTTCTGAGAATTACCCCCCAGACTCCTACTCCTACTCCTTCTCACCCCCTCCCTCCACCTCACCTACAACCAGCCCAACCCCCGACACACCACCACCACCGCCTACACCACCACCACCGCCCGAGACCGCCACCCCTCCACAACTCACAACTCACCTCCCTAACACCTGTCCACCCACCACCTCCTGACCCACACCGCCCCCACCGCCCACATCACCACCACCGCCCAAAGCCACCACCTCTGCAGACCTCACCACTCACCACCCTACCACCTGCAAACCCACCACCCACCTCCCCCTTGACCATTCTCATTATACGCGCCACACCGCACCCCCACTCGCCTCCCCCCCTAACAGCCGCACGCCCTCACAACCACCACGTGCACAACCACCCTCACCACCCACACCAACCCTCACTACCACCACCACCAGATCAGGACGCCTCTCACGCCCACCCTTGAGATACACCCCATCACCACCGCCCATCGCACGCCCATCCCAACACCCACCACCACCACATACCCCCCCCACCCCAAACACCTCCCCCATAACCCTCCCCCTCCACCAAGCATGATGGAATCTTCCCAGGTCCCAATTCCCCAAAGGACAACTCTCCTCCCACTGAACCATCCCCCATAAAATCACCAATCTCCCGTTACTCTCCAGCATTCAGCTTTCATCTCCTCACCAGGCACCATTCCCCGAGATGAAGGTGACGAGAGTACACTGGCTACCCCACGACCGCCCACATGCCAGAATCCGAGACACCCACCACCTTCTCCGACTCCTACGCCGGACCGACCATCCATCCTCCCTCCGGCTCACTCTCAACCCCCATCAGGAGCCTAACACCTTCACCACCCACTGGGTCAGCCTCATCCAACACCTCACCCCGGCCCACCAGACATCCACCTCCACCACCTACCACCTCCAGTCACGGGGTCGTGACTTTTACAACGTGGAGGGTGGTAAAATGCCCGCCGTGCCCGCCGCCGGACCTCCCACCTCACCACCCCCCACCCCACCACCGGGCCGCCACCACACCACCACCCCAGGAGGACACAACGGTGGGGTTAGTGACCCCAATCAAGAGGGTCACCAGGACACTACGGTCCTGGGCCCTTCTTCCCCGCAACTGCCCCAACACCAGGTGACCGGGGAAAGGCAACTACCTTGCGGGCGGAACAACTGTCGTCAGAAAAGGGGTGGGACTGAACTAGCTTCAGTCCCAAGTAACACCGTATTGACGGCAATTGTTACACCCTCTAGGGCAGGAGGCCCAAGGGCAGGAGGCCCAAGGCTACGGCCTAATAAAGTGTACGAGGGTAAGGCGACCCAAGGCTCCGGCCTTAGTACACCCCAGAGAGAGAGTTGCCCCAGTGCATCCCTCTCCTGCTGTTCTCCCCTACAGGAGCAACACCGCGCCAACGGTCTCTATACGTGGCGGGGAAGGAGCGGCCTTGTACGCCCTTCAGTTGCTTCTGGTCGGAAAGATCAGCTCCCGGCTACGGCCAGAGTACGTACCAGGGTAAAGAGCCCCTGCTATCGTACGTGTAGCTTTTCCAGACTACGGGAGCAACACCGTGCTGACGGTCTCTATACGTGGCGCGGAACGAGCGGCCTTGTACGCCCTTCAGTTGCTCTCTGTAAGATGGGTAGGCATCCTGCTCCTGCCGGGGCACGTACCAGGGTAGAGAAGCCCCTGAAGGTAGCCTCAGTACGTACTGGAGAGAGTGTGGCCTCTGTGCCCCTCACTCCGGCTTGTCCCCTACTACGGGAGCAACACCGCGCCGACGGTCTCTATACATGGCGGGGAAGGAGCGGCCTTGTACGCCCTTCAGTTGCTCCTTGTACGCCGGGTAAGCTCACGGCCACAGCCAACGTACGTACCAGGGTAAGGCGACCCAAGGCTCCGGCCTCAGGACGTACCAGAGAGGACACGAGTGACGTGAGTCCTTCTCCAGCCTCCTCCTCCTGTGGGAGCCCTTCGTCACCACCCGGGAATATAGCCCCGAAGGTGACACTAGAGTGGTGGCAAGGCCCGATAACGGACCTACCTCCCACGCCTGGGAGATCCTTGTTCCTGCTCGAGTACAGAAGGAGAAGCTGCCGCAGCCCAGCCCTGTTGGCCCCTCTCCCCCTAGGCGCCCGCAGTCCCAGGACACCCAGGCCAGTCCCACCGGCTCCCGACGAAGGCGATCCCGGCTCCCTCACTCCACGGAGCCAGAGACGACAGGCCCGACTACTCAGGCTGTTCGGCCCCAGTCCCGAGGGCCACCTCCCAGGTCGAGGCCCCCAGACAGGAGGGCCTCCCTGCACCACACCGACGAGTGTGACCCGGGCAGTGACTCCCCTGTGGGAAATCCCTTGCCCTCTTCAGGTCGGGTCCCACTAGGGCTCTACCCTCACGCCCTTGTCACGGAGTGAACATTACCCAGAAGATACAGGTAAATAGTGATTCCCCTTGTGTCGAGAACAAATCGGGGAAGAGAACAGTGAACAGTGACTAAGTGAAGAACAGTGCAGTTACCAATAGTCCAAAAGAACTCAGTGTCGGCAGGACAGAGAATGAACCTTAGAGTAATTATCCAAGTCCCCCAATAAAAGAACTTTCTGTGGACGCATAAGGCTAGGGTGCACGGCCCGGTCAAAAGCTTGAGTGTGAGTGTCGCCGTGACCAGGTGACTGTGTCAAGTGTCGCTATCCGCACCCTATCTTATTTATAGTAATATTTCCCCTACAGACTCCCAATCTTGTTTATCCCCTTTGTGATCAGTTCAGTGTATATCCTGCCTAAAAGTGACACATAGACAATACCATATATAATTCAAGATATCCCTGTATGAACATTGTAGTGTGTACTGAGTATAACTATATTTTGTGGTGCTGAATATTAACTCTGTGTCTCTGTTCCCCTGTATCTCAAATATCACTCTCTGTTGTATTGTAACGGTTAGAATTAAGGTAATAGATGTGTTAAGGTGTACTGCCTGGTTTTTATGTCCTGTTCCCTTGTTGGTGCTTTACTTCCGGTCTAGAAGGAGGACCCTGCTTCAGTCGCTAGTGTTTTTAAGACGAGAAGTCGCCTTAAAAACACCAGCATAACACTGGTGACAAGCAGTGGTTCTGGATCCGAGTAAAAGCACGGAGGAACGATTAAAGGAAACTTGCACAATGGCAGCCAAACCGCGCATCCAATTGCCGAGATTCAACCCGGACCAATGTGACACTGAAGTATATTTAGATATGGTCAAACCCCTCCTAGACATAGGGTTCGACTCGGACAGAGAAAAAATTGCAGTCACATTGCCTAACCTGGGAACAATAATTGCCACTGTCGCACCAAAAATCGTCCCAGAACTGACATGGGACCAATTCTCACAAATCGTGAGACAGGCTTTCACGCCATCAATAGGCAGAGTTGTCGCCCTCTCTCAACTCGACGCCCTCACCTACGACGGTAACCTAGACGACACATTCGTCCAGGCTCGGCGCCTCGTCAGCGCCGCTTATCCCGAGGCAGCTACAAATGCCCGAGATATACACACATTTAATGCCCTGCTGAGGATTCTCCCTAGCACAGTCAGGGAGCACTTCTCGATCTATGATCCCTCAGGGGACATGGACCAGGACCTGCAACTCGTCAGACGTCTCCTCGCCGCCCGTCCCATACCACAACCACTCCACGCGTGACAAGATTCCTGACGAACCAGAACCCTCCACCCAAACCTAAGCCGCCGCCTCACCAGCCACCTACAGAGCCGACTCCTACTGTGCCCAGGGCTTAGCCGCAGAAAAAACGCCCCAACCCCAAGGAACAAGGCAACCTGATTACCATTAATCCTTGGGAGTTCACGGCCTGCAGTCGCACCTGCCCCCTGCACGACATAAGAGAACAGCTCAAGGCAAGCAGGCGCAGAAACTTTCACCAGGGGCGCAAGAAAGACTCCTCCTTAGACGACGACGCCCCGGAAGACGACGCACCGCCAATACTCTACCCGGGACCGGACGACGACGAACACGATGACCACACCCAACCTCAGCAGATGGATTTTTAGGCCCGCCCCCGCACCTCCCCACGGTGGCGGGGGCCACCTCACACAGCTACAGACCCCCAGTCTACAAGATTTGGCTGAACGGGGTCAAGGCACGATTGCTGGTAGATACGGGAGCAGCCAGATCGTGCCTCTACTCCCACTTCTACTCCCGCCACACCTCTGCTTTCGGCCCCCTTCTCCCCACTTCAGCCAACCTCGTCGACGCGGGGGATGGCCCCATGCCGACCCGTGGGGAAACACGGGCCCTTCAAACCAACACTAACCAACGAGTATCCACCAACCACCCATTCATCATATTCGATTCGACATGTAATCAATATGATGGATATCTTGGGCTGGACCTCCTCCAAAAACTCCATGCCACCATTGACTGCCATCAGCGCGCCTCCACTTCAGTCCAGCCCGCCCCAACCAAGCATCAATTAACAAGAGAAAAAAATCTGGTAGAAGAAAAAAGAACACCACCCCCACAACACCACGCAGACACACACAACCCCTGAACATTCACCTGCCCCAACGCACTTGTACATCTGACCCCAACCCAACCTCACTCAAGCCTCACTTCATCCCCCGCCAACACCACCCCCCACAACACATCGTCTGGACCCCTCCCCATCTTTTCCTGCCACTATCGCCTCCTCAATCACCATTCCACCCCACCACGAAGCTTGGGTAAAACTTAACAGACCTTCAGGTACCTCCGTCCTCTTCTCACCATCCATACCCACCGGACCACTCTCCTCCTGTTTAGCATCCCCCACCTTCCTCCCGCCACATGCCCATGACATCCATATCGCTAACCTCGCCACAACCCCACTAACCCTACCACGAGGACTCATCATTGGCGACACGGAAGAAGCAGAACCATGCCAAGCACCCCCTCCCCCGATCATTCCACTCTCCCCGACCTACCATCACATCTATCCCCTTCCCAAACCAACAGCCTCCGACAACTCCTCCTGGACTTTCAGGACCTATTCTCCTCCGGCCCAACCGACCTTGGCCACACTACCTATCTCAGCCATGAGATACACACGACCGGACCTCCAATTCGCCAACCATCACGACGAAAAAATCCAAACCAACAGGCAGAAGAAGACCGGCAGGTCCAGGATATGCTCGATGTCGGCGTTATCTCCAATTCCACTAGCCCATGGTCCTCACCTGTTGTACTCGTGTGAAAGAAAGATGGGACAATGCACTTTTGCATTGATTACCGCAGAGTCAACGACGTCACTATCAAAGACGCTACGCCCCTACCCAGGATCGACAACTCGCTTGACTCCTTACGTGGGTCGACCTGGTTCTCTACCCTAGACCTGCAATCAGGCTATTGGCAAGCCCCTGTACACCCTGACGACAAGCCCAAAACCGCCTTCTCAACATCGAACGGGAAGCATTATGAATTCAACATTCTTCCCTTCGGACTCTGCAACGCCCCTGCCACATTCTCCTGCCTGATGGAGTCAGTTCTCAGCGGACTAACCTGGGAGACTTGTTTGGCGTACCTGGACGACGTCATCATTTTCAGTCATACCTGGGCCGACCACCTCCACCGCCTCAAACAAGTTTTCCACCGTATCCGCCAAGCAGGGCTCAAACTGAAACCGACAAAGCGCGTCTTGGCCGAGAGATCAGTCTCTTTCCTTGGACATCTGATTAACGCTGAAGGCATCTCCCCTGACCCAGAAAAACTACGTGCGATCGCCGACATTCCCCTACCTCGTGACGTACACGAAACTAGAGCCTTCCTAGGCCTAACAACATACTACAGGCGGTTCATCAAAAGATTTGCAGATATCGCCAAACCCCTACACGACCTAACAAAAAGGGCGAGCCGTTCGTATGGACCGAACCAAGAAAAACTGCATTCACCACCCTCAAGTCCAAGCTAACCTCTGCCCCCGTCGTCGCTTTCCCAGATTACAACCTCCCATTCCGCCTGTATACCGACGTATCACTCATCGCCATAGGGGCTGTCCTTGCACAAGTGCAAAACGGCCGCGAACATATCATCGCCTGTGCCAGTCGCACCCTAAATCCTGCAGAAAGAAACTACGCGGCCACCAAACGAGAGTGCCTGGGAATCATCTGGTCCCTCGATTACTTCCGCTCCTACATCTCGGGCACCCATGTGATAGTCATTACGGACCACCAATCCCTACAATGGTTACGTCAGTCAAACACCACCAACGCACAACTCATACGATGGCGAGAAACACTCGAGGAGTATGATTTCGAGATCTCATACTGACCAGGCAAACTCCACACAAAGGCCGACGCCCTGTCCCGTCTACCAATCAATGCAATCTCAACAGAGCCAGACCTAATCCAAATGTGGCACAACAAACAACGCCCTACCTGGATCCCACCGAACACATTCGCTAAACTCCACCCGCATGGCGAGCACCTGTTCGATCCCAACAGACACATCGTCCTAAGCCCCACCACCGCCCACGACACTATGCTACACCTCCACGCCCATAACGGCATCCACCTGGGAACTAAAAAACTCCTACAAGTCTTTACCGACATGTACTGGACACCTAACCCATCCACCATTGCCAAGAACATCATACAATCCTGCCGAGCCTGTGCTTTAGGAAAGGACTTCACCCGTACACCCGGCCCTTCAGGAAAATTAACAGCGCAGAAACCCTTGCAACTACTTTCCTTAGACGTCGTCAGCCCCCTCACACCCAAAGCAGGGTACAAATACATAATCACATTCGTGGATGTGTATTCAAAGTTTATCATCGCATGCCCCGCCAAAGATCACAGTGCAGTATCAGTTGCCGACGCCCTCACCCGCCATGTCTTCCCGTATTTTGGTATTCCCCAAGCACTGCACTCAGATAATGCCCCAGAATTTACTGGCAAGGTCTGCGAAGAACTGGCAAACATATTTGGATACCACATCTCCCACTCATCCCCCTACTGGCCCCAAGGTAACAGCATCTGCGAGAGGAGCCATCGCTCCCTCATGAACCAGGTCCGCACATGCATTATGCAAACAGGGAATGAAGACTGGCCTGCCCACGTCAAGATTATCCAATGGGGTTTAAACACATGCCCACGAGAAGACGGGATAACTCCACATGAAAGAGTTTTGGGGAATCTCCACTACTCCTACCACTCCGCCACCACCTACAGCCACCCACCCCACCCTCCACTACCGACCCTCTCCACCACCTCAAACGCCGCCTCCACCACCTACACACTCAACAAGACCTGGCGCCCGACACGAATCACTCCAACCCATACAAACCTGGTCAGTCCGTGGTCGTTGCACACCTGCCCGCCCCCTCCAAAACCTTCCCCCGATTTAATGGACCCTTCAAAATTATTCGAGTACCCAACCCATACCAAGTCATCATCGATCAACAGGGACAACACCGCACATACCGAAATCGCCATGTGCGACCCTTCCACCCACCCAACACTGACCACCCTCCCGCCCGGCCAACCTGCACCTCTTCCCGCACACCTGTCCATCCCGACCTTTCTGAGAATTACCCCCAGACTCCTACTCCTACTTCTTCTTACCCTCTCCCTCCACCTCACCTACAACCAGCCCACCCCCCGACACACCACCACCACCGCCTACACCACCACCACCGCCCGAGACCGCCACCCCTCCACAACTCACAACTCACCTCCCTAACACCTGTCCACCCACCACCTCCTGACCCACACCGCCCCCACCGCCCACATCACCACCACCGCCCAAAGCCACCACCTCTGCAGACCTCACCACTCACCACCCTACCACCTGCAAACCCACCACCCACCTCCCCCTTGACCATTCTCATTATACGCGCCACACCGCACCCCCACTCGCCTCCCCCCCTAACAGCCGCACGCCCTCACAACCACCACGTGCACAACCACCCTCACCACCCACACCAACCCTCACTACCACCACCACCAGATCAGGACGCCTCTCACGCCCACCCTTGAGATACACCCCATCACCACCGCCCATCGCACGCCCATCCCAACACCCACCACCACCACATACCCCCCCCACCCCAAACACCTCCCCCATAACCCTCCCCCTCCACCAAGCATGATGGAATCTTCCCAGGTCCCAATTCCCCAAAGGACAACTCTCCTCCCACTGAACCATCCCCCATAAAATCACCAATCTCCCGTTACTCTCCAGCATTCAGCTTTCATCTCCTCACCAGGCACCATTCCCCGAGATGAAGGTGACGAGAGTACACTGGCTACCCCACGACCGCCCACATGCCAGAATCCGAGACACCCACCACCTTCTCCGACTCCTACGCCGGACCGACCATCCATCCTCCCTCCGGCTCACTCTCAACCCCCATCAGGAGCCTAACACCTTCACCACCCACTGGGTCAGCCTCATCCAACACCTCACCCCGGCCCACCAGACATCCACCTCCACCACCTACCACCTCCAGTCACGGGGTCGTGACTTTTACAACGTGGAGGGTGGTAAAATGCCCGCCGTGCCCGCCGCCGGACCTCCCACCTCACCACCCCCCACCCCACCACCGGGCCGCCACCACACCACCACCCCAGGAGGACACAACGGTGGGGTTAGTGACCCCAATCAAGAGGGTCACCAGGACACTACGGTCCTGGGCCCTTCTTCCCCGCAACTGCCCCAACACCAGGTGACCGGGGAAAGGCAACTACCTTGCGGGCGGAACAACTGTCGTCAGAAAAGGGGTGGGACTGAACTAGCTTCAGTCCCAAGTAACACCGTATTGACGGCAATTGTTACACCCTCTAGGGCAGGAGGCCCAAGGGCAGGAGGCCCAAGGCTACGGCCTAATAAAGTGTACGAGGGTAAGGCGACCCAAGGCTCCGGCCTTAGTACACCCCAGAGAGAGAGTTGCCCCAGTGCATCCCTCTCCTGCTGTTCTCCCCTACAGGAGCAACACCGCGCCAACGGTCTCTATACGTGGCGGGGAAGGAGCGGCCTTGTACGCCCTTCAGTTGCTTCTGGTCGGAAAGATCAGCTCCCGGCTACGGCCAGAGTACGTACCAGGGTAAAGAGCCCCTGCTATCGTACGTGTAGCTTTTCCCTACTACGGGAGCAACACCGCGCCGACGGTCTCTATACGTGGCGGGGAAGGAGCGGCCTTGTACGCCCTTCAGTTGCTCTCTGTAAGATGGGTAGGCATCCTGCTCCTGCCGGGGCACGTACCAGGGTAGAGAAGCCCCTGAAGGTAGCCTCAGTACGTACTGGAGAGAGTGTGGCCTCTGTGCCCCTCACTCCGGCTTGTCCCCTACTACGGGAGCAACACCGCGCCGACGGTCTCTATACATGGCGGGGAAGGAGCGGCCTTGTACGCCCTTCAGTTGCTCCTTGTACGCCGGGTAAGCTCACGGCCACAGCCAACGTACGTACCAGGGTAAGGCGACCCATGGCTCCGTCCTCAGGACGTACCAGAGAGGACACGAGTGACGTGAGTCCTTCTCCAGCCTCCTCCTCCTGTGGGAGCCCTTCGTCACCACCCGGGAATATAGCCCCGAAGGTGACACTAGAGTGGTGGCAAGGCCCGATAACGGACCTACCTCCCACGCCTGGGAGATCCTTGTTCCTGCTCGAGTACAGAAGGAGAAGCTGCCGCAGCCCAGCCCTGTTGGCCCCTCTCCCCCTAGGCGCCCGCAGTCCCAGGACACCCAGGCCAGTCCCACCGGCTCCCGACGAAGGCGATCCCGGCTCCCTCACTCCACGGAGCCAGAGACGACAGGCCCGACTACTCAGGCTGTTCGGCCCCAGTCCCGAGGGCCACCTCCCAGGTCGAGGCCCCCAGACAGGAGGGCCTCCCTGCACCACACCGACGAGTGTGACCCGGGCAGTGACTCCCCTGTGGGAAATCCCTTGCCCTCTTCAGGTCGGGTCCCACTAGGGCTCTACCCTCACGCCCTTGTCACGGAGTGAACATTACCCAGAAGATACAGGTAAATAGTGATTCCCCTTGTGTCGAGAACAAATCGGGGAAGAGAACAGTGAACAGTGACTAAGTGAAGAACAGTGCAGTTACCAATAGTCCAAAAGAACTCAGTGTCGGCAGGACAGAGAATGAACCTTAGAGTAATTATCCAAGTCCCCCCAATAAAAGAACTTTCTGTGGACGCATAAGGCTAGGGTGCACGGCCCGGTCAAAAGCTTGAGTGTGAGTGTCGCCGTGACCAGGTGACTGTGTCAAGTGTCGCTATCCGCACCCTATCTTATTTATAGTAATATTTCCCCTACAGACTCCCAATCTTGTTTATCCCCTTTGTGATCAGTTCAGTGTATATCCTGCCTAAAAGTGACACATAGACAATACCATATATAATTCAAGATATCCCTGTATGAACATTGTAGTGTGTACTGAGTATAACTATATTTTGTGGTGCTGAATATTAACTCTGTGTCTCTGTTCCCCTGTATCTCAAATATCACTCTCTGTTGTATTGTAAGGGTTAGAATTAAGGGAATAGATGTGTTAAAATGTACTGCCTTGTTTTTATGTCTTGTTCCCTTGTTGGTGCTGTACTTCCGGTCTAGAAGGAGAACCCTGCTTCAGTCGCTAGTGTTTTTAAGACGAGAAGTCGCCTTAAAAACACCAACATAACACTGGTGACAAGCAGTGGTTCTGGATCCGAGTAAAAGCACGTAGGAATGATTAAAGGAAACTTGTACAATGGCAGCCAAACCGCGCATCCAATTGCCGAATTCAACCCGGACCAACGTGACACTGAAGTATATTTAGATATGGTCAAACCCCTCCTAGACATAGGGTTCGACTCGGACAGAGAAAAAATTGCAGTCACATTGCCTAACCTGGGAACAATAATTGCCACTGTCGCACCAAAAATCGTCCCAGAACTGACATGGGACCAATTCTCACAAATCGTGAGACAGGCTTTCACGCCATCAATAGGCAGAGTTGTCGCCCTCTCTCAACTCGACGCCCTCACCTACGACGGTAACCTAGACGACACATTCGTCCAGGCTCGGCGCCTCGTCAGCGCCGCTTATCCCGAGGCAGCTACAAATGCCCGAGATATACACACATTTAATGCCCTGCTGAGGATTCTCCCTAGCACAGTCAGGGAGCACTTCTCGATCTATGATCCCTCAGGGGACATGGACCAGGACCTGCAACTCGTCAGACGTCTCCTCGCCGCCCGTCCCATACCACAACCACTCCACGCGTGACAAGATTCCTGACGAACCAGAACCCTCCATCCAAACCTAAGCCGCCGCCTCACCACCCACCTACAGAGCCGTCTCCTACTGTGCCCAGAGCTTAGCCGCAGAAAAAACGCCCCAACCCCAAGGAACAAGGCAACCTGATTACCATTAATCCTTGGGAGTTCACGGCTTGCAGTCGCACCTGCCCCCTACACGACATAAGAGAACAGCTCAAGGCAAGCAGGCGCAGAAACTTTCACCAGGGGCACAAGAAAGACTTCTCCTTAGACGACGACGCCCGGGAAGACGACGCACCGCCAATACTCTACCCGGGACCGGACGACGACGAACACGATGACCACACCCAACCTCAGCAGATGGATTTTTAGGAGCGCCCCCGCACCTCCACACGGTGGTGGGGGCCACCTCACACAGCTACAGACCCCCAGTCTACAAGATTTGGCTGAACGGGGTCAAGGCACGATTGCTGGTAGATACGGGAGCAGCCAGATCGTGCCTCTACTCCCACTTCTACTCCCGCCACACCTCTGCTTTCGGCCCCCTTCTCCCCACTTCAGCCAACCTCCTCGACGCGGGGGATGGCCCCATGCCTATCCGTGGGGAAACACGGGCCCTTCAAACCAACACTAACCAACGAGTATCCACCAACCACCCATTCATCATATTCGATTCGACATGTAATCAATATGATGGATATCTTGGGCTGGACCTCCTCCAAAAACTCCATGCCACCATTGACTGCCATCAGCGCGCCTCCACTTCAGTCCAGCCCGCCCCAACCAAGCATCAATTAACAAGAGAAAAAAATCTGGTAGAAGAAAAAAGAAGAACACCCCCCCCCACACCACGCAGACACACACAACCCCCGAACATTCACCTGCCCCAACCCACCTGTACATCTGACCCCAACCCAACCTCACTCAAGCCTCACTTCATCCCCCTCCATCACCACCCCCCACTACACATCGTCTGGACCCCTCCCCATCTTTTCCTGCCACTATCGCCTCCTCAATCACCATTCCACCCCACCACGAAGCTTGGGTAAAACTTAACAGACCTTCAGGTACCTCCGTCCTCTTCTCACCATCCATACCCACCGGACCACTCTCCTCCTGTTTAGCATCCCCCACCTTCCTCCCGCCACATGCCCATGACATCCATATCGCTAACCTCGCCACAACCCCACTAACCCTACCACGAGGACTCATCATTGGCGACACGGAAGAAGCAGAACCATGCCAAGCACCACCCCCCGATCATTCCACTCTCCCCGACCTACCATCACATCTATCCCCTTCCCAAACCAACAGCCTCCGACAACTCCTCCTGGACTTTCAGGACCTATTCTCCTCCGGCCCAACCGACCTTGGCCACACTACCTATCTCAGCCATGAGATACACACGACCGGACCTCCAATTCGCCAACCATCACGACGAAAAAATCCAAACCAACAGGCAGAAGAAGACCGGCAGGTCCAGGATATGCTCGATGTCGGCGTTATCTCCAATTCCACTAGCCCATGGTCCTCACCTGTTGTACTCGTGTGAAAGAAAGATGGGACTATGCACTTTTGCATTGATTACCGCAGAGTCAACGACGTCACTATCAAAGACACTACGCCCCTAACCAGGATCGACAACTCGCTTGACTCCTTACGTGGGTCGACCTGGTTCTCTACCCTAGACCTGCAATCAGGCTATTGGCAAGCCCCTGTACACCCTGACGACAAGCCCAAAACCGCCTTCTCAACATCGAACGGGAAGCATTATGAATTCAACATTCTTCCCTTCGGACTCTGCAACGCCCCTGCCACATTCTCCTGCCTGATTGAGTCAGTTCTCAGCTGACTAACCTGGGACACTTGTTTGGCGTACCTGGACGACGTCATCATTTTCAGTCATACCTGGGCCGACCACCTCCACCGCCTCAAACAAGTTTTCCACCGTATCTGCCAAGCAGGGCTCAAACTGAAACCGACAAAGCGTGTCTTGGCCGAGAGATCAGTCTCTTTCCTTGGACATCTGATTAACGCTGAAGGCATCTCCCCTGACCCAGAAAAACTACGTGCGATCGCCGACATTCCCCTACCTCGTGACGTACACGAAACTAGAGCCTTCCTAGGCCTAACAACATACTACAGGCGGTTCATCAAAAGATTTGCAGATATCGCCAAACCCCTACACGACCTAACAAAAAAAGGCGAGCCGTTCGTATGGACCGAACCAAGAAAAACTGCATTCACCACCCTCAAGTCCAAGCTAACCTCTGCCCCCGTCGTCGCTTTCCCAGATTACAACCTCCCATTCCGCCTGTATACCGACGTATCACTCATCGCCATAGGGGCTGTCCTTGCACAAGTGCAAAACGGCCGCGAACATATCATCGCCTGTGCCAGTCGCACCCTAAATCCTGCAGAAAGAAACTACGCGGCCACCAAACGAGAGTGCCTGGGAATCATCTGGTCCCTCGATTACTTCCGCTCCTACATCTCGGGCACCCATGTGATAGTCATTACGGACCACCAATCCCTACAATGGTTACGTCAGTCAAACACCACCAACGCACAACTCATACGATGGCGAGAAACACTCGAGGAGTATGATTTCGAGATCTCATACTGACCAGGCAAACTCCACACAAAGGCCGACGCCCTGTCCCGTCTACCAATCAATGCAATCTCAACAGAGCCAGACCTAATCCAAATGTGGCACAACAAACAACGCCCTACCTGGATCCCACCGAACACATTCGCTAAACTCCACCCGCATGGCGAGCACCTGTTCGATCCCAACAGACACATCGTCCTAAGCCCCACCACCGCCCACGACACTATGCTACACCTCCACGCCCATAACGGCATCCACCTGGGAACTAAAAAACTCCTACAAGTCTTTACCGACATGTACTGGACACCTAACCCATCCACCATTGCCAAGAACATCATACAATCCTGCCGAGCCTGTGCTTTAGGAAAGGACTTCACCCGTACACCCGGCCCTTCAGGAAAATTAACAGCGCAGAAACCCTTGCAACTACTTTCCTTAGACGTCGTCAGCCCCCTCACACCCAAAGCAGGGTACAAATACATAATCACATTCGTGGATGTGTATTCAAAGTTTATCATCGCATGCCCCGCCAAAGATCACAGTGCAGTATCAGTTGCTGACGCCCTCACCCGCCATGTCTTCCCGTATTTTGGTATTCCCCAAGCACTGCACTCAGATAATGCCCCAGAATTTACTGGCAAGGTCTGCGAAGAACTGGCAAACATATTTGGATACCACATCTCCCACTCATCCCCCTACTGGCCCCAAGGTAACAGCATCTGCGAGAGGAGCCATCGCTCCCTCATGAACCAGCTCCGCACATGCATTATGCAAACAGGGAATGAAGACTGGCCTGCCCACGTCAAGATTATCCAATGGGGTTTAAACACATGCCCACGAGAAGACGGGATAACTCCACATGAAAGAGTTTTGGGGGAATCTCCACTACTCCTACCACTCCGCCACCACCTACAGCCACCCACCCCACCCTCCACTACCGACCCTCTCCACCACCTCAAACGCCGCCTCCACCACCTACACACTCAACAAGACCTGGCGCCCGACACGAATCACTCCAACCCATACAAACCTGGTCAGTCCGTGGTCGTTGCACACCTGCCCGCCCCCTCCAAAACCTTCCCCCGATTTAATGGACCCTTCAAAATTATTCGAGTACCCAACCCATACCAAGTCATCATCGATCAACAGGGACAACACCGCACATACCGAAATCGCCATGTGCGACCCTTCCACCCACCCAACACTGACCACCCTCCCGCCCGGCCAACCTGCACCTCTTCCCGCACACCTGTCCATCCCGACCTTTCTGAGAATTACCCCCCAGACTCCTACTCCTACTCCTTCTCACCCCCTCCCTCCACACCACATCACCTACAACCAGCCCACCCCCCGACACACCACCACCACCGCCTACACCACCACCACCGCCCGAGACCGCCACCCCTCCACAACTCACAACTCACCTCCCTAACACCTGTCCACCCACCACCTCCTGACCCACACCGCCCCCACCGCCCACATCACCACCACCGCCCAAAGCCACCACCTCTGCAGACCTCACCACTCACCACCCTACCACCTGCAAACCCACCACCCACCTCCCCCTTGACCATTCTCATTATACGCGCCACACCGCACCCCCACTCGCCTCCCCCCCTAACAGCCGCACGCCCTCACAACCACCACGTGCACAACCACCCTCACCACCCACACCAACCCTCACTACCACCACCACCAGATCAGGACGCCTCTCACGCCCACCCTTGAGATACACCCCATCACCACCGCCCATCGCACGCCCATCCCAACACCCACCACCACCACATACCCCTCCACCCCAAACACCTCCCCCATAACCCTCCCCCTCCACCAAGCATGATGGAATCTTCCCAGGTCCCAATTCCCCAAAGGACAACTCTCCTCCCACTGAACCATCCCCCATAAAATCACCAATCTCCCGTTACTCTCCAGCATTCAGCTTTCATCTCCTCACCAGGCACCATTCCCCGAGATGAAGGTGACGAGAGTACACTGGCTACCCCACGACCGCCCACATGCCAGAATCCGAGACACCCACCACCTTCTCCGACTCCTACGCCGGACCGACCATCCATCCTCCCTCCGGCTCACTCTCAACCCCCATCAGGAGCCTAACACCTTCACCACCCACTGGGTCAGCCTCATCCAACACCTCACCCCGGCCCACCAGACATCCACCTCCACCACCTACCACCTCCAGTCACGGGGTCGTGACTTTTACAACGTGGAGGGTGGTAAAATGCCCGCCGTGCCCGCCGCCGGACCTCCCACCTCACCACCCCCCACCCCACCACTGGGCCGCCACCACACCACCACCCCAGGAGGACACAACGGTGGGGTTAGTGACCCCAATCAAGAGGGTCACCAGGACACTACGGTCCTGGGCCCTTCTTCCCCGCAACTGCCCCAACACCAGGTGACCGGGGAAAGGCAACTACCTTGCGGGCGGAACAACTGTCGTCAGAAAAGGGGTGGGACTGAACTAGCTTCAGTCCCAAGTAACACCGTATTGATGGCAACTGTTACACCCTCTATGGCAGGAGGCCCAAGGGCAGGAGGCCCAAGGTTATGGCCTAATAAATTGTACGAGGGTAAGGCGACCCAAGGCTCCGTCCTTAGTACACCCCAGAGAGAGAGTTGCCCCAGTGCATCCCTCTCCTGCTGTTCTCCCCAACAGGAGCAACACCACGCCAACGGTCTCCATACCTGGCGGGGAAGGAGCGGCCTTGTACGCCCTTTAGTTGCTTCTGGTCAGAAAGATCAGCTCCCGGGTACGGCCAGAGTACGTACCAGGGTAAAGAGCCCCTGCTATCGTACGTGTAGCTTTTCCCTACTACGGGAGCAACACCGCGCCGACGGTCTCTATACGTGGCGGGGAAGGAGCGGCCTTGTACGCCCTTCAGTTGCTCTCTGTAAGATGGGTAGGCATCCTGCTCCTGCCGGGGCACGTACCAGGGTAGAGAAGCCCCTGAAGGTAGCCTCAGTACGTACTGGAGAGAGTGTGGCCTCTGTGCCCCTCACTCCGGCTTGTCCCCTACTACGGGAGCAACACCGCGCCGACGGTCTCTATACATGGCGGGGAAGGAGCGGCCTTGTACGCCCTTCAGTTGCTCCTTGTACGCCGGGTAAGCTCACGGCCACAGCCAACGTACGTACCAGGGTAAGGCGACCCATGGCTCCGGCCTCAGGACGTACCAGAGAGGACACGAGTGACGTGAGTCCTTCTCCAGCCTCCTCCTCCTGTGGGAGCCCTTCGTCACCACCCGGGAATATAGCCCCGAAGGTGACACTAGAGTGGTGGCAAGGCCCGATATCGGACCTACCTCCCACGCCTGGGAGATCCTTGTTCCTGCTCGAGTCCCGAAGGAGAAGCTGCCGCAGCCCAGCCCTGTTGGCGCCTCTCCCCCTAGGCGCCCGCAGTCCCAGGACACCCAGGCCAGTCCCACCGGCTCCCGACGAAGGCGATCCCGGCTCCCTCACTCCACGGAGCCAGAGACGACAGGCCCGACTACTCAGGCTGTTCGGCCCCAGTCCCGAGGGCCACCTCCCAGGTCGAGGCTCCCAGACAGGAGGGCCTCCCTGCACCACACCGACGAGTGTGACCCGGGCAGTGACTCCCCTGTGGGTAATCCCTTGCCCTCTGCAGGTCGGGTCCCCCTAGGGCTCTACCCTCACGCCCTTGTCACGGAGTGAACATTACCCAGAAGATACAGGTAAATAGTGATTCCCCTTGTGTCGAGAACAAATCGGGGAAGAGAACAGTGAACAGTGACTAAGTGAAGAACAGTGCAGTTACCAATAGTCCAAAAGAACTCAGTGTCGGCAGGACAGAGAATGAACCTTAGAGTAATTATCCAAGTCCCCCCAATAAAAGAACTTTCTGTGGACGCATAAGGCTAGGGTGCACGGCCCGGTCAAAAGCTTGAGTGTGAGTGTCGCCGTGACCAGGTGACTGTGTCAAGTGTCGCTATCCGCACCCTATCTTATTTATAGTAATATTTCCCCTACAGACTCCCAATCTTGTTTATCCCCTTTGTGATCAGTTCAGTGTATATCCTGCCTAAAAGTGACACATAGACAATACCATATATAATTCAAGATATCCCTGTATGAACATTGTAGTGTGTACTGAGTATAACTATATTTTGTGGTGCTGAATATTAACTCTGTGTCTCTGTTCCCCTGTATCTCAAATATCACTCTCTGTTGTATTGTAAGGGTTAGAATTAAGGGAATAGATGTGTTAAAATGTACTGTCTGGTTTTTATGTCCTGTTCCCTTGTTGGTGCTGTACTTCCGGTCTAGAAGGAGAACCCTGCTTCAGTCGCTAGTGTTTTTAAGACGAGAAGTCGCCTTAAAAACACCAACATAACACTGGTGACAAGCAGTGGTTCTGGATCCGAGTAAAAGCACGGAGGAATGATTAAAGGAAACTTGCACAATGGCAGCCAAACCGCGCATCCGATTGCCGAATTCAACCCGGACCAATGTGACACTGAAGTATATTTAGATATGGTCAAACCCCTCGCAGACATAGGGTTCAACTCGGACAGAGAAAAAATTGCAGTCACATTGCCTAACCTGGGAACAATAATTGCCACTGTCGCACCAAAAATCGTCCCAGAACTGACATGGGACCAATTCTCACAAATCGTGAGACAGGCTTTCACGCCATCAATAGGCAGAGTTGTCGCCCTCTCTCAACTCGACGCCCTCACCTACGACGGTAACCTAGACGACACATTCGTCCAGGCTCGGCGCCTCGTCAGCGCCGCTTATCCCGAGGCAGCTACAAATGCCCGAGATATACACACATTTAATGCCCTGCTGAGGATTCTCCCTAGCACAGTCAGGGAGCACTTCTCGATCTATGATCCCTCAGGGGACATGGACCAGGACCTGGAACTCGTCAGACGTCTCCTCGCCGCCCGTCCCATACCACAACCACTCCACGCGTGACAAGATTCCTGACGAACCAGAACCCTCCACCCAAACCTAAGCCGCCGCCTCACCAGCCACCTACAGAGCCGACTCCTACTGTGCCCAGGGCTTAGCCGCAGAAAAAACGCCCCAACCCCAAGGAACAAGGCAACCTGATTACCATTAATCCTTGGGAGTTCACGGCCTGCAGTCGCACCTGCCCCCTGCACGACATAAGAGAACAGCTCAAGGCAAGCAGGCGCAGAAACTTTCACCAGGGGCGCAAGAAAGACTCCTCCTTAGACGACGACGCCCCGGAAGACGACGCACTGCCAATACTCTACCCGGGACCGGACGACGACGAACACGATGACCACACCCAACCTCAGCAGATGGATTTTAAGACCCGCCCCTGCACCTCCCCACGGTGGCGTGGGCCACCTCACACAGCTACAGACCCCCAGAATACAAGATTTGGCTGAACGGGGTCAAGGCACGATTGCTGGTAGATACGGGAGCAGCCAGATCGTGCCTCTACTCCCACTTCTACTCCCGCCACACCTCTGCTTTTGGCCCCCTTCTCCGAATTTCAGCCAATCTCGCCGACGTGGGGGATGTCCCCATGCCTATCCGTGGGGAAACACGGGCCCTTCAAACCAACACTAACCAACGAGTATCCACCAACCACCCATTCATCATATTCGATTCGACATGTAATCAATATGATGGATATCTTGGGCTGGACCTCCTCCAAAAACTCCATGCCACCATTGACTGCCATCAGCGCGCCTCCACTTCAGTCCAGCCCGCCCCAACCAAGCATCAATTAACAAGAGAAAAAAATCTGGTAGAAGAAAAAAGAAGAACACCCCCTCCCCACACCACGCAGACACACACAACCCCCGAACATTCACCTGCCCCAACCCACCTGTACATCTGACCCCAACCCAACCTCACTCAAGCCTCACTTCATCCCCCTCCATCACCACCCCCCACTACACATCGTCTGGACCCCTCCCCATCTTTTACTGCCACTATCGCCTCCTCAATCACCATTCCACCCCACCACGAAGCTTGGGTAAAACTTAACAGACCTTCAGGTACCTCCGTCCTCTTCTCACCATCCATACCCACCGGACCACTCTCCTCCTGTTTAGCATCCCCCACCTTCCTCCCGCCACATGCCCATGACATCCA
This sequence comes from Coenobita brevimanus, assembly GCF_032717465.1. NCBI lineage: Eukaryota > Metazoa > Arthropoda > Malacostraca > Decapoda > Coenobitidae > Coenobita > Coenobita brevimanus. The sequence goes on along the minus strand of NC_136963.1, from coordinate 3,097,944 downwards.
TATCGCTAACCTCGCCACAACCCCACTAACCCTACCACGAGGACTCATCATTGGCGACACGGAAGAAGCAGAACCATGCCAAGCACCACCCCCCGATCATTCCACTCTCCCCGACCTACCATCACATCTATCCCCTTCCCAAACCAACAGCCTCCGACAACTCCTCCTGGACTTTCAGGACCTATTCTCCTCCGACCCAACCGACCTTGGCCACACTACCTATCTCAGCCATGAGATACACACGACCGGACCTCCAATTCGCCAACCATCACGACGAAAAAATCCAAACCAACAGGCAGAAGAAGACCGGCAGGTCCAGGATATGCTCGATGTCGGCGTTATCTCCAATTCCACTAGCCCATGGTCCTCACCTGTTGTACTCGTGTGAAAGAAAGATGGGACTATGCACTTTTGCATTGATTACCGCAGAGTCAACGACGTCACTATCAAAGACGCTACGCCCCTACCCAGGATCGACAACTCGCTTGACTCCTTACGTGGGTCGACCTGGTTCTCTACCCTAGACCTGCAATCAGGCTATTGGCAAGCCCCTGTACACCCTGACGACAAGCCCAAAACCGCCTTCTCAACATCGAACGGGAAGCATTATGAATTCAACATTCTTCCCTTCGGACTCTGCAACGCCCCTGCCACATTCTCCTGCCTGATGGAGTCAGTTCTCAGCGGACTAACCTGGGACACTTGTTTGGCGTACCTGGACGACGTCATCATTTTCAGTCATACCTGGGCCGACCACCTCCACCGCCTCAAACAAGTTTTCCACCGTATCCACCAAGCAGGGCTCAAACTGACACCGACAAAGCGCGTCTTGACCGAGAGATCAGTCTCTTTCCTTGGACATCTGATTAACGCTGAAAGGCATCTCCCCTGACCCAGAAAAACTACGTTCGATCGCCGACATTCCCCTACCTCGTGACGTACACGAAACTAGAGCCTTCCTAGGCCTAACAACATACTACAGGCGGTTCATCAAAAGATTTGCAGATATCGCCAAACCCCTACACGACCTAACAAAAAAAGGCGAGCCGTTCGTATGGACCGAACCAAGAAAAACTGCATTCACCACCCTCAAGTCCAAGCTAACCTCTGCCCCCGTCGTCGCTTTCCCAGATTACAACCTCCCATTCCGCCTGTATACCGACGTATCACTCATCGCCATAGGGGCTGTCCTTGCACAAGTGCAAAACGGCCGCGAACATATCATCGCCTGTGCCAGTCGCACCCTAAATCCTGCAGAAAGAAACTACGCGGCCACCAAACGAGAGTGCCTGGGAATCATCTGGTCCCTCGATTACTTCCGCTCCTACATCTCGGGCACCCATGTGATAGTCATTACGGACCACCAATCCCTACAATGGTTACGTCAGTCAAACACCACCAACGCACAACTCATACGATGGCGAGAAACACTCGAGGAGTATGATTTCGAGATCTCATACTGACCAGGCAAACTCCACACAAAGGCCGACGCCCTGTCCCGTCTACCAATCAATGCAATCTCAACAGAGCCAGACCTAATCCAAATGTGGCACAACAAACAACGCCCTACCTGGATCCCACCGAACACATTCGCTAAACTCCACCCGCATGGCGAGCACCTGTTCGATCCCAACAGACACATCGTCCTAAGCCCCACCACCGCCCACGACACTATGCTACACCTCCACGCCCATAACGGCATCCACCTGGGAACTAAAAAACTCCTACAAGTCTTTACCGACATGTACTGGACACCTAACCCATCCACCATTGCCAAGAACATCATACAATCCTGCCGAGCCTGTGCTTTAGGAAAGGACTTCACCCGTACACCCGGCCCTTCAGGAAAATTAACAGCGCAGAAACCCTTGCAACTACTTTCCTTAGACGTCGTCAGCCCCCTCACACCCAAAGCAGGGTACAAATACATAATCACATTCGTGGATGTGTATTCAAAGTTTATCATCGCATGCCCCGCCAAAGATCACAGTGCAGTATCAGTTGCCGACGCCCTCACCCGCCATGTCTTCCCGTATTTTGGTATTCCCCAAGCACTGCACTCAGATAATGCCCCAGAATTTACTGGCAAGGTCTGCGAAGAAGTGGAAAACATATTTGGATACCACATCTCCCACTCATCCCCCTACTGGCCCCAAGGTAACAGCATCTGCGAGAGGAGCCATCGCTCCCTCATGAACCAAGTCCGCACATGCATTATGCAAACAGGGAATGAAGACTGGCCTGCCCACGTCAAGATTATCCAATGGGGTTTAAACACATGCCCACGAGAAGACAGGATAACTCCACATGAGAGAGTTTTGGAGGAATCTCCACTACTCCTACCACCCCGCCACCACCTACAGCCACCCACCCCACCCTCCACTACCGACCCTCTCCACCACCTCAAACGCCGCCTCCACCACCTACACACTCAACAAGACCTGGCGCCCGACACGAATCACTCCAACCCATACAAACCTGGTCAGTCCGTGGTCGTTGCACACCTGCCCGCCCCCTCCAAAACCTCCCCCCGATTTAATGGACCCTTCAAAATTATTCGAGTACCCAACCCATACCAAGTCATCATCGATCAACAGGGACAACACCGCACATACCGAAATCGCCATGTGCGACCCTTCCACCCACCCAACACTGACCACCCTCCCGCCCGGACAACCTGCACCTCTTCCCGCACACATGTCCATCCCGACCTTTATGAGAATTACCCCCCAGACTCCTACTCCTACTCCTTCTCACCCCCTCCATCCACATCACCTACAACCAGCCCACCCCCCGACACACCACCACCACCGCCTACACCACCACCACCGCCCGAGACCGCCACCCCTCCACAACTCACAACTCACCTCCCTAACACCTGTCCACCCACCACCTCCTGACCCACACCGCCCCCACCGCCCACATCACCACCACCGCCCACATCACCACCACCGCCCAAAGCCACCACCTCTGCAGACCTCACCACTCACCACCCTACCACCTGCAAACCCACCACCCACCTCCCCCTTGACCATTCTCATTATACGCGCCACACAGCACCCCGACTCGCCTCCCTTCCTAACAGTTGCACGCCCTCACAACCACCACGTGCACAACCACCCTCACCACCCACACCAACCCTCACTACCACCACCACCAGATCAGGATGCCTCTCACGCCCACCCTTGAAATACACCCCATCACCACCGCCCATCGCACGCCCATCCCAACACCCACCACCACCACATACCCCTCCACCCCAAACACCTCCCCCATAACCCTCCCCCTCCACCAAGCATGATGGAATCTTCCCAGGTCCCAATTCCCCAAAGGACAACTCTCCTCCCACTGAACCATCCCCCATAAAATCACCAATCTCCCGTTACTCTCCAGCATTCAGCTTTCATCTCCTCACCAGGCACCATTCCCCGAGATGAAGGTGACGAGAGTACACTGGCTACCCCACGACCGCCCACATGCCAGAATCCGAGACACCCACCACCTTCTCCGACTCCTACGCTGGACCGACCATCCATCCTCCCTCCGGCTCACTCTCAACCCCCATCAGGAGCCTAACACCTTCACCACCCACTGGGTCAGCCTCATCCAACACCTCACCCCGGCCCACCAGACATCCACCTCCACCACCTACCACCTCCAGTCACGGGGTCGTGACTTTTACAACGTGGAGGGTGGTAAAATGCCCGCCGTGCCCGCCGCCGGACCTCCCACCTCACCATCCCCCACCCCACCACTGGGCCGCCACCACACCACCACCCCAGGAGGACACAACGGTGGGGTTAGTGACCCCAATCAAGAGGGTCACCAGGACACTACGGTCCTGGGCCCTTCTTCCCCGCAACTGCCCCAACACCAGGTGACCGGGGAAAGGCAACTACCTTGCGGGCGGAAGAACTGTCATCAGAAAAGGGGTGGGACTGAACTAGCTTCAGTCCCAAGTAACACCGTATTGACGGCAATTGTTACACCCTCTAGGGCAGGAGGCCCAAGGGCAGGAGGCCCAGGGCTATGGATTAATAAAGTGTACGAGGGTAAGGCGACCCAAGGCTCCGGCCTTAGTACACCCCAGAGAGAGAGTTGCCCCAGTGCATCCCTCTCCTGCTGTTCTCCCCTACAGGAGCAACAACACGCCAACGGTCTCTATACGTGGCGGGGAAGGAGCGGCCTTGTACGCCCTTCAGTTGCTTCTGGTCAGAAAGATCAGCTCCCGGCTACAGCCAGAGTACGTACCAGGGTAAAGAGCCCCTGCTATCGTACGTGTATCTTTTCCCTACTACGGGAGCAACACCGCACCGACGGTCTCTATACGTGGCGGGGAAGGAGCGGCCTTGTACGCCCTTCAGTTGCTCTCTGTAAGATGGGTAGGCATCCTGCTCCTGCCGGGGCACGTACCAGGGTAGAGAAGCCCCTGAAGGTAGCCTCAGTACTTACTGGAGAGAGTGTGGCCTCTGTGCCCCTCACTCCGGCTTGTCCCCTACTACGGGAGCAACACCGCGCCGACGGTCTCTATACATGGCGGGGAAGGAGCGGCCTTGTACGCCCTTCAGTTGCTCCTTGTACGCCGGGTAAGCTCACGGCCACAGCCAACGTATGTACCAGGGTAAGGCGACCAAAGGCTCCGGCCTCAGGACGTACCAGAGAGGACACGAGTGACGTGAGTCCTTCTCCAGCCTCCTCCTCCTGTGGGAGCCCTTCGTCACCACCCGGGAATATAGCCCCGAAGGTGACACTAGAGTGGTGGCAAGGCCCGATATCGGACCTACCTCCCACGCCTGGGAGATCCTTGTTCCTGCTCGAGTCCCGAAGGAGAAGCTGCCGCAGCCCAGCCCTGTTGGCGCCTCTCCCCCTAGGCGCCCGCAGTCCCAGGACACCCAGGCCAGTCCCACCGGCTCCCGACGAAGGCGATCCCGGCTCCCTCACTCCATGGAGCCAGAGATGACAGGCCCGACTACTCAGGCTGTTCGACCCCAGTCCCGAGGGCTACTTCCCAGGTCGAGGCCCCCAGACAGGAGGGCCTCCCTGCACCACACCGACGAGGCCCCAACTCGAGGGCCACCTCTCAGGTCGAGGCCCCCAGATGAGAGGGCCTCCCTGCACCCCACCGACGAGTGTGACCCGGGCAGTGACTCGCCTGTGGGTAATCCCTTGCCCTCTGCAGGTCGGGTCCCCCTAGGGCTCTACCCTCACGCCCTTGTCACTGAGTGAACATTACCCAGAAGATACAGGTTAATAGTGATTCCCCTTGTGTCGAGAACAAGTCGGGGAAAAGAACAGTGAACAGTGACTAAGTGAAGAACAGTGCAGTTACCAATAGTCCAAAAGAACTCAGTATCGGCAGGACAGAGAATGAACCTTAGAGTAATTATCCAAGTCACCCCAATAAAAGAACTTTCTGTGGACGCATAAGGCTAGGGTGCACGGCCCGGTCAAATGCCTGAGTGTGAGTGTCGCCGTGACCAGGTGACTGTGTCAAGTGTCGCTATCCGCACCCTATCTTATTTATAGTAATATTTCCCCTACAGACTCCCAATCTTGTTTATCCCCTTTGTGATCAGTTCAGTGTATATCCTGCCTAAAAGTGACACATAGACAATACCATATATAATTCAAGATATCCCTGTATGAACATTGTAGTGTGTACTGAGTATAACTATATTTTGTGGTGCTGAATATTAACTCTGTGTCTCTGTTCCCCTGTATCTCAAATATCACTCTGTGTTGTATTGTAACGGTTAGAATTAAGGTAATAGATGTGTTAAGGTGTACTGCCTGGTTTTTATGTCCTGTTCCCTTGTTGGTGCTTTACTTCCGGTCTAGAAGGAGGACCCCGCTTCAGTCGCTAGTGTAAGAAGTCGCCTTAAAAACACCAGCATAACTCTACTACTACTACTTTTTTTTTTTAATCACCTCCATCCGTTGGGGAACTATATTGTGAAGATCAAAACCAATCCTCCTTATACAGTTCACCACTTGGAGTTGTAATGTGAAGGTTAACACTAACCCTCATATTACAATCCGTTGGCCCCAAGCACTACTACGACTATTACTACTACTACTACTGTTACTACTGCTACTACTACTGTTACTACTACTATTACTATTACTATTGCTGCAACTACTACTGTTCCTACCACTATCACCTCAAGGTGATGCTGCCTTTGCTGCAGTGACTTTCACTGCTACAACAACAACAACAACGACTGCCACTACATTGGGTTTATTATTGATGCATTATTTACACCAAGGAGGATACATTTACTAGTAGTTGTTAACCCTGTCAGGTTTCTGGGCTGGGCACATTATGTCAGTGTTAGAGTCATCCACTCACGCTGACCCACATCTTCGCCGCCCAATATTTTACTTTGATCACTCTGTGTAAATACACTTTTCATGATAGAATGTTGGTTTTGGTGTCATTTGAAAGCTGAATAGTTGTATTTTATGGTAGTATGTTCAAAAAAGGAGAACAAAGAAAATAAAATGTCAAAATGATAAGTTGAAGTTAGGCGAAAAGTAAAAATTTTATACCTTGCCGTAGAAAAATATTTGGCAAAATAACGAGTAAAGATATGTAATTTTGGTTTGTTTAAGCCATGCAAAAATACAATAAATTACATTTACAGTGATATATAGTTTATGGTAATTTTTGCATTTCATTATGCAGTAAAGCGAAAGGAAAGAAATGCACAATTTTACTTTAGTCTCGGCCGCATATTCGCTTTGCAATGTTTTTCTTTGATCAGTCAGTGTAAATACACTTTTTATGATAGGATGCTGGTTGTGGTGTTATTTTGAAGCTGAATAGTTGTACTTTATCAAAGTATGTTCATAAAAGGAAAACAAAGAAAATAAAAGGTCAAAGTGATGAGTTGAAGTTAGGCAAAACCAAAGAATTTATACCTTGCTGTAGAAAAATATTCACCAAGAATAAAGTTATAAAGAAACATAGCCATGAGTCAGACCAGCTGTGCAGTACCGCCATGCATAGAGCAACCATTCCATGACATCATGCTCGAGCCTCTTTGTTATGATGCGTAAAAGCGATTTATAATGAATGTTTTACAAGTTTCTTAAAATGATGATTAAAAGCGTCATCGGAATCTCTAAGGTTGGATTTGAAATGATGCTCGAAATAGACATCAGAATCTCAAAAGGGTTAATACCATCTCAAACATCTTTTGTGTTCATCCCATCCCCTTCTCCTGTACCAACATCCTTGATTCCATTTATATTACTCTCTCTCTCTCTCTGTAATGCTAGGTGAAATTAGGCTCGACTTCTCGTTCCTATTACACCTAACGTGGAGCGGGGTCCTCTTTCGAGACCGGAGCTAGTGCAATAAAGAGAGGCAGGACACAAAAACTCTAGGCAACAACCCTTACACGTATATTACCACAGTCAGACACAGGACGTCAGCAGATATTACAGCACAATATATAGCAATATAAAACTTTATCTAGGATATGTGTATCTCGCAGGATACTTGCTTCTCTGACAGTAATGACAACACAATCAATCCTAGTGTATCAAGGGTGCAGTGAATATAGGCGCGCGCGGGAGGCTCGGAGGGGGGGGGGGTGAGTCTCACGAGGAGGAGATAGGGGAGGGTGCGGGGAGTGACTTGTGACGGCTAGGGGAAAGTTATGGTAATACTGGAGAGAGGCGGATAATAGCCGTGAAGTTGATACGGTTTCCACTAGCCAAGGGACTTTAGTAATTGATTTTATTCTTGATTCACACTTACTCGGGATATTGGGATGAGAGAGCGTGATATACAAGATTTATGCGCAGCGTGGGGGAGGGAGAGAATACCTTTAATACTCCCTTTCACAATATTCCTTTAGAGCTCACAGTAGTAGGGGTATGTCATTACAGAGGAATCTCCAGGCGGCACAGGCTTACTAATTGTATAAAAGGGACGTCACTCATAAATATAGTTCATCAGATCTTGTTCCACACACTCGTCCTTTAGTTTCTCACTGTGATCTTATTCGCCCCGATATTCACTATATGAAGTTACTGCACAATACTTATACTAGGGGAAATCACACTTAACCTAAATCACTCGTGCTGCAGTATCACACGTATTCATCATGTGGCTAGGCGGGAACAGGTCGTCGGCGATCCTGCCGGGCTAGGGGCACCGCCAATGTGAGGCGTGCCAAGAGGGCACGGGATAACTCGTAAGGGCGTCCTCTCGCGTCCTGGGGGACCCGTGGCGTCCGGGCTGGGCTCAGGAGTGTGGCCCTCGGGACTGGGGCCGAATAGCTCCAGGAACCTCTGTTGTAAGTCTCGGCCTGTAGTAGAGCCTTACGGCGTCGTGGGGGCGTAGGGAGATCGCGCCCAGGTGTCCTGGGGAGAACCGAGAGAGACTGCGGACTGCGGTCTCCAGCATCTAGGGGCGCCGACAGAGGAGGGCTGCGGCAGCGACTTCCACTGGGGCCCGTCAGGTGCGTCTGCTCTAGAGCCAGACGTAGGGAGCAGAGGCCAGGGGAGGCTGTGAGGCCTGTCTGGGTCACTCTGGGATGGGAAGCCTGGGCTCTAGTCTCCTGCCGTAGTGACGTCTCTCTCCTTACCTCTTTCTGCATACCCCCGGAGTGACAATAGATCGTCTCACGAGGAAGGGAGCAACAATAGGCCGTCTCTGCCAAGACACTCTCAGAGCGACCATAGATCGTCTCACGAGGAGGTGAGCGACAATAGGCCGTCTCTACCGGAGCACTGTCGGAGCGACCATAGATCGTCTCACGAGGAGGTGAGCGACAATAGGCCATCTCTACCGAAGCACTGTTGGAGTGACCATAGATCGTCTCACGAGGAGGGGAGCGACAATAGGCCGTCTCTACCGGAGCACTTTCGGAGCGACCATAGATCGTCTCACGAGGATGGGAGCGACAATAGGCCGTCTCTACCGGAGGGGCGCCGTCTGGAGTGCCTATGACAACTCCACCCCTAGCTGGTTCGACAATCCCACTCCGTGAAGGTAGTGTCTTTCTCCTATGGCGGCGACGGTGTGGTGGCTGCGTGACATAGGGGCGCATGGCCCGGGCTGACATATGTCACTGTTGCCGGGAGTGGTTCTGACTGGTGGCGGCTACCCCGTGGGGTCCGTGTGGGGGTGTCGGTACATTCTCGGGCATACTGAGCTGTATTTTGCTTGCCCCATTGTCGGGGGCACTATGGTATATTTTGGGGGCACTGTTCTTTAAGTCACGCATTTTACTCTCATTGCCATTCTCTTTTAATATTCCACTTTCTGCATCTTTTCCTTCATACTTCAAGCTTTGCTTCCCATCCTTTTTCATTCTCAAGTTCTCTCTCTCTCTCTCTCTCTCTCTCTCTCTCTCTCTCTCTCTCTCTCTCTCTCGAATTTCACCATTCAGCCCTGTTATCGTCCTGTTTCCTTCCTTGTTTGTTCATCCTTACATCCTTGACTGTCTACTGCTTCATTTCTCCATCATTTTTCCTGTTATGCTGGATGTTTTTAGATTGACTTCTTATCCTAAAGACACCAGGGACTGAGCGGAGTCCTCTTTCTAGACCGGAAATAGAACACTTACAAAAGAACAGGGCATAAAAGCTCAGTAAGACACCTTAACATATATATTGCCTTAATCCAACTTCCTTACAATATACATACAATGGTGCACTACTGTAGATGTGGAACGGGTGTAGTGACAGGCTACTTAACAATGTTACATCACGTCACATAGACATTGTGATTATACCTGAGTTATTGTACAAGAGAATATCACATAGGTATGATGACACTGTTCATAAGATTTGTCCCTTGGATTCTGCATTGTACACTGGTCTATTTGCACTTAGGCATCGCCACACACTTGTATATTGCTCAAATCCTGGGAACTTAGGCACTAACACAGCACTCTGAATACGTTGGGTTAGAGACACTTTACAGGTGGTGTTCCTGTCTCACTCTTTCTAGAATACACAGGCACTGTCACTGTTAAGTCTCTATCACGACACTGGGGTCTCATATGTGTTGTATCTGGGCTGCCGAGGTCTGGGCTTATTCAAGATGGCACCCAGGAGTCGGAGGGAGCCCTACAGGTGAGCCCTCCTGCAGTAGGCACGGGACAGCTCTCGGGGGCGTCACGGCCTGGGCGCATTTTTGGTCTGGGGTGAAGGGAGGCCCTTTCCTGTCAGGGCCTCGACCTTGTGAGGGGCCCTCGGGGCTGGGGCCAAACAGTATCAGGAGTTGAGCCTGCCGCTTCTTACTCCAGGCGGAGGGCCGACGGTGAGTAGGGCCAGGGCGTTCCCGCACTGAGGTCTGAGGACTGGCCCTCAGAGGTCTGGGACTGCGGTCGCCTTTAGGTTGGGGTGTGATCAGGGTTTGACTGCGGCACGTGGCCTGTGGGAAGTCCATCGGGACCCGGCGTCGTCCAGGGGCAGGCTGGAGGGCGTGGATCCCGCCTTTAGTGACTGGACCTCGCCAACACTCCTGTAACGGCAGCACCTCCGGGGAACCACACCTGGAGAGAGAGACAGAGGGGAGTCCCACGGGGCAGCAGGGAAGAGGGTGGGCCGGGCAAGAGACCTTCTCCTCCAGGAGAACCCTCAGGACTCTGGACGAAGGGTGTACAATGGATGTCCCTTCCCCGATGTGTACAGTGGCCGTCGTCGCGGTTCCACAGGCCCTTGGGCTAGCAGCAGAAGGATGTACAGTGGCCGTTCCCTCCCTTGTATGTCCTGTGGCCGTTACCGTGGTGCTACTCCCATACGAGGAGGTGGATGATGGATGTACAGTGGCCGTTCCCTCCCTTGTATGTCCTGTGGCCGTTACCGTGGTGCTACTCCCATACGAGGAGGTGGATGATGGATGTACAGTGGCCATTCCCTCTCCAGCACATAAAGTGGCCGTCGTTGTGGTTCCATTCCTCCTGCCTTTGCCTGTCGGTGAGCATACAGTGGCCGTCACATCGAGGAGGGCTCCAGATGTGGCGGAAGCAGAAGGACGTACAGTGGCTGTTCCTTCTCCGACGCATACAGTGGCCTTCGTCGTGGTGCTGCAGGGGGAAACAGCTGAGGGACGTACAGTGGCCGTTCCCTCCCCGGTATGTCCTGTGGCCGTTACTGTAGTGCTGCATGGGACTGAATCTGGAGCAGTCCCATCCCAATCCTGATGAGGGCTGGTCCGGCCGAGAAGTAGTCTCGCATCCCTGCGATGTCGTGGTTAGGCAGATTGAGGGGAAGAGGGACACAAGGTCGGGCCGCACTGGAGCCTGTCTCGCTCTGGGCCAGCGTTGCGCTCACCTGGCCCACTGTGGTGTCCTCCTGGGGTTGGGGTGGGGCTGCAGCTCCGTAGCGGGGTCGGGGGGTTGGCAGCTGGAGCGCCCATTTCACCACGGTCCGCAGTGAAAAAGTCATGGCCCCGTAACTGGAGGTGGTATGTGCTCGTGGTGGAGGTCTGGTGTGAGGTGTTGGAGGAGGGTGGTCCAGTGTTGAGTGATGTGATTGGGTTCTTGGTGTGGGTTGAATGTAATGTGAAGTGTGGAGGTGTGTGAAGTGTGGCGGAGGTTGCAGAGGAGTTGATGTGTCCCTCGTACTCTCTGTCCAGGTCCATGTGGGGGATGCCACACGATGCATTGTACCCTCATCTCTGGTGGAGGTGCTTAGTGTGGGGCTCGCAGCTGAATGCTGGCTAGGGGTGAGGTTCTCTGGCTTTTATGGGAGAGGTTAGGGTAGAAGCGGCGGCTCCCCCTGGGGAATTGGGTTGGTGGAAATTTCCACCTCGCCTGATGTAGGCTGAGTGTGATGGGGGTAGTATTAGGGGAGTGTCATGTCTGGGGCTGAATGTGGTGATGTTGGTGATGAAGGAGAGGGTATAGGGGTGTATCTGGCTGGTGGGCGTGAGAGGCATCCGGATCTAGTGGTGGTGGTAGTGAGGATGGGCATGAGGGGTGAGGCTGTGAGGCCTCATGGTGGTGTGGGTGTTCAGTTTTGGTTGTGGGAGGGTCGGGTTGGTGGTGCATGCGATGAGAGGTGGTGTGTATAGTGGGCGTGATCGGTGGGTAAGGGGTGGGAAGGTGAGGGTGTGTGGGTGGCACGTGTGCTGGTTGCTGCACGTGGGCAGCTCGTAGGTGAAGTGGTGCGGGAGGTGGGGACGGGGGAACCAGGGGTTGGGGAGGGTGTGTGTCGTGGCGGTGTGGTGCGGATGGTTGTTTCCGTGGTGGCTGGGGTGGGAGTTGTTGTGGAGCGATTTGTTGTTGGTGAGTTGTTAGGGGTGTGGGTCAGTGATGGAAAGTTGTGGGGTGGAGGGGGAGGTGAGGGTGAGGCGACGGTTTGGGGTGTGCTAGGCGGGGAGGATTATGATGTACCAGAATCAGAGGAGGTTGGTGGTGGGTCAGGTAAGGGTACAGTGTGGCAGGGGGTTGTGGCGGGTGAGGTAGAGGGGGAGGATGAGAAGGAGTAGGAGTATGAGTCAGTGGAAGGAGGAGAGGGCAGCGCGGCGCGGCGGGAGGTGTGGGGTGCACGGTTTGGCGGGGTGTTATTGTCTGTGGGTTGGAAGGGACGCACATGTCAGTTGCGGTATGTGTGTGAATGCCCATGATGCTGAATGATAACTTGGTATGGGTTGGGGACTTTGATGATGGTAAAGAGGCCTTCAAATCAGGGAGATACCTTGTCTTGGGTAAGTAGGCGCGCCATGATGAGAGTCTCCCTGTTTTTAGGGGTTGGAGGTGATTGTGTCTGGTTGTAAATCTTGTTGAAGATGGTGGAGCCGCCTCTTGAGGTGGTGTAGGGGGTCAGTGATGGAGGGCGGGGGAAGGGGTTGAAGGTGCTGTTGGAGGGACAGAAGGAGCAAAGCTTCCCTGAAGACTCGCTCGTGGGGGGTGACCCCATCATCCCTAGGGCATGTGTTCAGGCCCCACTGAACAATTTCACATGGGCTGACCAATCTTCATTGCCCGTTTGTATAATTCAGGCCCGCACCTGGTTGAGAATAGAATGATGGCTCCTCCCGCACACGCTATTTCCGTGGGGCCAATAAGGGGAGGAGTGGGATATTTGGTAACCAAACAGAGTGGCTAATTCATCCCAGACCTTGCCGGTGAATTCTGGTGCATTATCAGAATGTAGGGCCTGGAGAATCTCAAAATATGGGAAAACGTGGTGGACCAATGCGTCTGCTACTGTCACTGCGTTGTGTTCTTTCGCAGGGCAGGCCATGAGGAATTTGGAATAAACATCTACAAAGGTAATGATGTACTTGTAGCCTGCTTTGGGTGTTAGGGGCCCGATTACATCAACTGACAGCAATTGCCATGGTTTGTGTGCAGTGATTTTTTCCTGTTGGTCCTGCCGTGTGAGTGATGTTCTTCCCCAAGGAGCAGGCTTGGCACATTTGGATGATGTTTTTGGCAGTGGTGGAGGGGTTGGGTGTCCAGTATATATCATTAAAAACTTGTCATAGTTTTTTGGTGCCGAGGTGGATGCCATTATTAGCGTGGAGGTGAACCATGGTGTCATGTGTAGCATTGGGGTCTAGAACAATGTGGCCATCTTGGTTAAACAGGTGTTCGCTGTGTTGGTACAATTTGGCGAAGGTGTGTGGTGGTATCCATGGGAGGCGTTGCTTGGCCTGCCACATCTGGATGAGGTCTGTGTTGGTGCGGATGGAATTAATGGGTAGGCGGGATAGAGCATCGGGGCGTGTATGTGGCTTCCCGGGTCGGTATGATATTTCAAAATTAAACTCCTCAAGCACTTCTCTCCATCGAATTACTTGTGTGCTGGTGGTGTTGGATTGTCGCAGCCACTGGAGAGATTGATGGTCCGTGATGACGATGACATGGGTGCCCGATTTATATGATCGGAAATAGTCTCAAGCCCAAGTGATGCCTAGGCACTCGCATTTAGTGGTAGTGTAATTTCTCTCAGCCTGGTTGAGGGTGCAGCTGGTGCAGGCGATATGTTCCCACCTGTCTTACACCTGTGCAAGTATGGCACCGATGGCAACCAGGGATATGTCGGTGTATGGACGGAAAGGTAGGTTGTAGTCAAGAAAAGCGACAATCAGGGCCGGGACAAGTTTGTTTTTAAGAGTGTTAAAGGCTGTAACCCGGGCTTCGGTCCAAACGAAAGGTTTGCCTTCCCTTGTGAGGTCGTGCAGGGGGTTGGAAATGTCAGCAAAACCTTTGACAAAATGTCTGTAATATGAGGTCAGTCCGAGGAAGGCACACACCTCATGGACGTCCTTAGGAAGAGGGAGGTCAGCAATGACGATCAATTTGTCAGGATCAGGGGAGATGCCCTCGGCTCTGATCATATGTCCTAGGAAGGAGACGGATCTTTCGGCTAGGACGCACTTTGAAGGCTTGAGTTTTAGTTCGGCCTGGTGTATTAGCATAAATACCTGTTTGAGGCGGCAAAGGTGGTCGGCCCAGGTTTGTCTGAACATGATGACATCGTCCAGATACACCAAGCAGATCTCCTAGGTCAGGCTGCTGAGGACTGACTCCATAAGACGGGAGAACATGACTGAGACATTGCAAAGTCTGAAAGGGAGGACGCTGAATTGATAATGTTTGCCATTGCTGGTGGAGAAGGCTGTTTTCTGTTTGTCCTTTGGGTGGACAGGGACTTGCCAATACCCTGACTGTAGGTAGAGGGTGGAGAATCAGGAAGAGCCGTGTAGTGAGTAGAGGGAATCGTCTATCCTGGGTAGGGGGGTGGCGTCCTTGGTGGTCACATCGTTGAGTTTACAGTAGTCAACACAGAACCGCATGGTGCCATCCTTTTTTCTAATGATTACGATGAGGGAGGACCAGGTGCTGATGGAGGGGGAAATGACGCCAGCATCTAGCATGTCCTGGACCTGCAGGTCTTCCTCTGCCCGTTGCTTAGGGTTCTTTCGTCGTGAGTGTTGGCAGATTGGTGGTCCCGTGGTGTGAATTTTGTGGATCAGGTAGGTGGTGTGCCTGATGTCCGCTGGGCCAGATGAAAAAAAATCTCGGAAGTCCAGGAAGAGTTGTTGGAGGCTGTTTGCTCGGTGGGTGGAAAGGTGTTCAGGTGGAGTAGGTAGCACGGTGGGAGAGGGGGAGGGGGTGTCACAAGGCTCAGCTTCCTCCATATCCCCTACTACTAAACCTCTAGGGAGGGTGAGTGGTGTGGCAGCGAGGATGGCGACTCACATTGCTCGGACTTGGGGAGGGAAGAAAGTGGGAGATAGTAAACATGATGAAAGGGGCCCGGATGGTAAGTTGGGGGAGAATAGTACGGAGATACTGCTGGGCATATTTAGTTGCAACCAAGCCTCGTGGTGGGGGGGGATGGTAACGGCTGAAGCGATTGTGGCAGGAAAAGTTGGAGGTGGAAGGGAGGTAGGAGAGGAAGAAGGAGAAGGCTGGAGGTGGGAAGATGCAGTGGTGGGTGAAGTGAGGAGTGCTGGTGCAGATGTGCACGTGCAGAGTGGTTGAGAGGGGGGGAGGAAGGGGGGATGTCGAGGGTGGAGGTGTGCACGTGCTGCGTGGCTGGTCGGGGGGGGGTGGACGAAACTGGAGGCTGCGCTTGTGGCAGTCGATGTTGGCATGGAGCTTCTGTAGGAGGTCCAGCCTTAAGTAGCCGTCGTATGAATGGCAGGTAGAATCGAAGATGATGAAGGGGTGTCTTGCGGATACTTGTTGGTGGGTTTCAGTCTGCAGGTCCTAGGTTTCCCCATGGATAGGCAGGGGGCCGTCCCCTGCATCTACGAGGTTGGCTGAGGTGGGGAGAAGGGGGACAAAAGCAGAACTGTGGCGGGAGTAAAAATGTGAGTAGAGGCAGAATCTGGCCACTCCCGTGTCAACCAATAGTTTTGCCTTGACCCAATTCAGCCTCATCTTGTTGTCGTAGACTGGGGGTCTGTATTTATGCGAAGTAACCCCCGCCACCGTGGGGAGGTGCGAGGGCAGACCTAAAAATCCATCTGTTCCACTTATCTCTCCTCATCGGGCTCCACTTCCCCAGGGTCTGTCTAGGAGAGGTGTGACGTGTCATCTTCCGGTGCATCGTCATCCAAGGATGACACCTTCCGGCACCCTTGTGGGGCCGCCCTGGGTTGTGCAGCTTTCAGCTGCTCACGTATGTCATGCAGAGGGCAGCTGCGACTGCAGGTGGTGAATTCCCAAAGATTTTTTTATATCAAGTTGGAGTTTTCTCTGAGGTTGGGACATTTCTTTGGAGGGTGTACCTTGGGTATGGTAGGTGATGGCTTCGTAGTGGGTTGTGGTGGGGACATCCGTTCCTTTTGTGGCGCCACCTTGTTTGTGGGGAACTTGCTAACTACATTAATTGGTTGAGGTGTGGGGCAGGCAGTGAGGAGGCGTCGTACAAGCTGTAGGTTTTGGTCCAGGTCTCCCGATAGATCATAAATTGTGCAGTGTTCCCTGACTGTGCTCGGGAGGATCCTCAGCAGGGTACTGAATATATGTTGATCCCGGGTGGCTGTGTTGGCCTCAAGATAGGCGACGGTGATGAGTCGCCGGGCCTGGATGAATGTGTCATCGAAGCTACTGTGGTACATGAGGGCATCAAGCTGAGAGAGAGCGACAACCCTGCCCAAGGAAGGCATAACTGCCTGTTTCGTGATATGTGTGAAATGGTCCCAATTTAGTTCGGGGACGATTTTCATGGCTATGGTTGCCAAAATTTTGCCCAGGTGTGGCAGTGTGATGGCAATTTTCTCACTGTCATTTTCAAACCCTATGTCCAATATCGATTTTACCATAGCCAAGTACACATCGATGTCGTATTATTCGGGGTTGAATTTTGGCAGTTGCATATCTGGTTTGGCCGCCATTGTGCTAGATTTCCCTATTTGTTCCTTTGTGCTCTAATTTAATCCAGAACCACTGCTGGCCACCAGTGTCATGCTGGATGTTTTTAGGTCAACTTCTCTTGCTAGACACCAGGGACTGAGCGGGTCCTCTTTCTAGACCGGAAATAGAACACTTACAAAGGAACAGGGCATAAAAACTCAGCAAGATACCTTAACACATATATTGCCTTAATCCAACTTCCTTACAATATACATACAATGGTGCACTACTGTAGATGTGGAACGGGTGTAGTGACAGGCTAGTTAACAATGTTACATCACGTCACATAGACATTGTGATTATACCTGAGTTATTGTACAAGAGAATATTACATAGGTATGGTGACACTGTTCATAAGATTTGTCCCTTGGATTCTGCGTTGTACACTGGTCTATTTGCACTTAGGCATTGCCACACACTTGTATATTGCTCTAGTCCTGGGAACTTTGGTACTAACACAGCACTTTGAGTGCGTTGGGTTAAAGACACTTTATGGGTGATGTTCATGTCTCACTGTTTCTAGAATACACAGGCACTGTCACTGTTAAGTCTCTAACACGACACTGGGGTCTCACTGTGTCGTCACTGGGGCTGCCGAGGTCTAGGGTTATTCGAGATGGTGCCCAGGAGTCAGAGGGAGCCCTAAGGGTGAGCCCTCCTGCAGTAGGCACGGGACAGCTCTCGGGGGCATCACGGCCTGGGTGCATTTCTGGTCTGGGGTGCAGGGAGGCCCTTTCCTATCAGGGCCCCTACCAGGTGACGGGCCCTTGGGGCTGGGGCCAAACAGCATCAGGAGTTGGGTCTGCCACTTCTTACTCCAGGCGGAGGGCCGATGGTGAGTGGGGCCAGGGCGGTCCCGTGCCGGGGTCCGAGGACTAGCCATGAGAGGCCTGGGACTGCAATCACCTCTAGGTTGGGTCGCTGTCAGGGGTTGACTGGAGCACCTCGCCCGCAGGGCATCCATCAGGACCCAGCATCGTCCACGGGCAGGCTGGAGGGCGTGGATCCCGCCTTCAGCGACCAGGCCTCGCCACCACTTCTGGAACGGCAGCACCTGCAGGGAACCACAATTGAAGGGAAAGACAGAGGGGCATCCCACGTGGCCGCAGGGTGGAGGGTGGGCCACGCCAGGGACCTTCTCCTCCTGGAGAACCTCGGGACTGTGGACGAAGGACGTACAGTGGCCATCGTTGTGGTTCCACAGGCCCTTGGGCTAGCAGCAGGACGTACAGTGGGTGTTCATTCCCTGGTGGATACAGTGGCCGTTGCCACAGTGCTGCTTCCGAAGGAGGA
This sequence comes from Coenobita brevimanus, assembly GCF_032717465.1. Taxonomy (NCBI): domain Eukaryota; kingdom Metazoa; phylum Arthropoda; class Malacostraca; order Decapoda; family Coenobitidae; genus Coenobita; species Coenobita brevimanus. The sequence goes on along the minus strand of NC_136963.1, from coordinate 3,079,810 downwards.
AGAGGCAGATGAGGGATGTGCAGTGGCTGTTCCCTACCTGGCGCATACAGTGGGTGTTGCCGTGGGTCTGCCTCCCCGACGGGAAGTAGCTGAAGGATGTACAGTGGCCATTCCCTCCCCGATACATCCTGTGGCCGTTACCGCGGTGCTACTCCCGTAGGAGGAGGAGAAGGTGGACGAGGGATGTACAGTGGCCGTTCCCTCCCTGACTCATACAGTGGCCGTCGTTGCGGTTCCATTCCTGCCTTTGCCTGTCGGTGTGCGTACAGTGGCCATCACACCGAGGTGGGGTTCAGATGTGGCTGCAGCAGAAGGACGTACAGTGGCCATTCCTTCCCCGATGCGTACAGTTGCCGTCGTCGTGTGGCTGCAGGGGGAAACAGCTGAGGGACGTACAGAGGCCATTCACTCCCTGGTACGTTCTGTGGCTGTTACTGCAGTGCTGCCTGGAACTGAATCTGGAGCAGTCCCATCCCGATCCTGATGAGGGCTGGTCCGGCCGAGAAGTAGTCTCGCATCCCTGCGACGTCGTGGTTGGGCAGGTTGAGGGGAAGAGGGACACAAGGTCGGAGCACACCTGAGCCCGTCTCGCTCTGGGCCAGCGTAGCACTCATCTGGCCCACTGTGGTGTCCTCCTGGGGTGGGGGTGGGGCTGCGGCTCCGTAGCGGGGTAGAGGGGCTGGCGGCGGAAGCGTGCATTTCATTTCCATTGCATTGAAGTCTTTATTTCTCTTCCCTCTTTCTTTTCCTACTTACTGCTTCCTGTGCCAGTGATTCTCTTTTCCTTCTCGTTCTTCCATCATCCCACCTTAACTGTACTTTCTTGGCTCACTCTTGCTCCACTTTTCTCCCCTCCTCATTACCTAGCCTAATCCTTTTCAATTGTTTTTCTCTATTATCCCACAAAAAATAATTCTCTTCTCCATTTCAGTTTTTCCTCGTTGAACCTCAATACTTAATTTCTATAAGTAAAATGCTGATGATACAGCAAATATAATGTGATAGTTGTTTTATTAGTAATACTGAATGGTGACTATGATAAACTCCAGTATTTCAGTAGTACTTTGTATGGCAGCAGCACCATGATAGTAGAATTAAATGGTAGCAGTGGTTTAGTGGCAGACAGTGTTGTAGTTGACCACACCCACTACTACCATCACAGAGGATAATTTCCCACCTCCATGACCTTCATTCCATCACCACAGTCACTACCACAATCACCATCATACTTCACCACAGTCACTACCACAATGCATCTATCCTATCACCACAGTCACCATCATCCTTCACCACAATCTCTACCAAAATGCATCTTTCCTATCACCACAATGCTTACCACAGTACACCTATCCTATCATCACAGTCACTACCACAATGCATCTATCCTATCATCACAGTCACTACCACAGAGCATCTATCCTATCACCACAGTCACTACCACAGTTACCTCTATCCAGTCACCACAATCACTATCACAGTCACTTGCATCCCTTCATTGCAATCACTACCACAATCACCAGCATTTCATCACCGTAATCAACAGCATCCCATCACGACAATCACCTGCATCCCATCACCACAATCAACAGCATCTTATCACCACAATCACCAGCATCCCATCACCACAATCACCAGCATCCCATCATCACAATCACCTGCATCTCATCACCACCATCACCACAGCCACCATCACACTAACGCCACATTGTCTTGTACAGGGGGATCTTCAGTGAATGGAAGGCCTAATGTCGGTGTAAGCGGGCGGGAGAGTGTGCAGCCACAGCAGCACTTCGCCACCTCACATATTCACCACCAATGTGTTCTCTTGGATTTTACTCTGAATAATTATAAGAAACCACCTTTGTTGTTGTATTTGCAAATGAGTTTGGTTGGAGCGCGAACGATTCTGTTAACCCTTTGAATACTACTATATATCCCCATGGAAAATAATCATTTGATGTTTTCCTAAATAAAATTGCTACATGCACCAGCAACAGTCATGTGGTTACTTCATACTGCTTTTGTGTTTTTGGCCGCCAGGATTTCACTCAGCTGAACCAAATGGTCTGATGTTATGCTAGGTCAAATATACAAGTGCTGCACCAGTAACAAAATCACACTCTGGATATTTTGATATTTGAGTGATGACACTGTGGATGAGAAAGTAACTGTGAACTGGACTGTTGTGTTAGTTTGATCCTGTAATATCATCAGGGGTGTAGGCTGGTCACCCACTCATACGTGTTGTGGCCTACAGGAGCCTTGCATCGTGTTCCTGCATCATGCAAGGACAAAAATAATACTATTTTATGTTGGTGTTAATATACATTAGCATCATACATGTCAAGTAATCAACTGTAACTAGAGATAATTACCAGACACTGCTCAGTACAACAATACTTGCACAGTAAATCCACGGCCATCTGGATCCGGCAATTCCGGATATGAAAGATGCTGGTAATGTACACCCTTTCTGAGCGGCCACTTGCACCATTGGAGGAGGGAAAGAAGGAGTGGCACTGATAATAATTGGGCAAGAAGAACGTTGCTGCATATTCTACATCAGTAGCTTATTTTTAAACCTTCTTTCCCAGTTGTTCATTGACAAACCAACTCCTCTTCCCTAACCCTGTACTGCATCCACACACCTTAGCAAAGTTACGTCACTTATCACCCAGGCAACACATGATAGGTACTTACTTGTTTACAGTACCTGTATGTATCATAAAAACACACATTACACTCCTTTTATCGTCCAGGCAACACATGATAAGTACTTACTCGTTTACAGTACCTGTATGTATCATAAAAACACATTACACTCCTTAACTTAGGCCTGGCAATGCAGTAAATTGCCTACTAATCTGGAATACTCCTGGCATGCAGGTTGCCATCCAGATACCAAAGCTTCTATCACTTCCATCATTCCAGAATGTGGGTGTCTTGATTGACTGTACAGTCATAAGAAAAACTATCGTTACCTTTCAGAGCTATGCACTGTGACACAACGACGAAGTGTTGTAGAAGGTTGGTTCAGGAAAGTTTGAACCTCAAACCCGTCAATGTCGCTTATTAGAATTTGTGTTAGAGGTAATAAAAGCTAATTAGATCGTTTGACCTCTGTGCATAGAGACAATACGTTTTATTATCCGGCACCGAATTCATTAAATAAAAATATAACAAAATGGTGTAGAGTCGGCAACACACATGCAGACGGGCATTAAGTATGTGCACCCATGCCAGACGTATGATAGTAATTCAGCCGATACAAGCCAAGTTAGTAAATTTCAGTGTAATAATGGTATGCATTGCTTTCTACATATAATAAATGTTGAGAAGAAGGAAAATAAAATACGTGTTCAGTCTCATTGCTTTAATATTATGTATACCCACCCCCTGCATCCAAAACAGCCTCTGGACGTCGACACATGGATGCCACTAACTGAAGCATCCATCTGAAGCATTTAAGCACCCACCTAAAGGAAACAAAAGAACTTGCGCATCCCTGCTACACTGTGATAAAAAAACAGTCGATGCCTATAGATTTAATACCCACCAAATAATTTATTCGTTGTATTCTGTAGATAATAAGTGTTGAATAGTAGGATAATGATAAAGTGCCGAGTTTCATTATTAATCCCCGGCGTGGCGCCCAGGGTAACGCAAACATATCCTATATATTTCTCTGCCATATGGCTCATTCTTGCTCATTATTCCAACTCCTGTAATGGGATTGTGATATGGCAACACTAGACAGAGGAGGGGCGAACAGCAAGGAGCCGCTCACATAGCCCAGCTAATGTTCGTTTTGCATCGAACATAATTGGGGGTACTGATAGTTTTTCTTATGACTGTACACTGACATGTCTTTAATATGGCAAGTGTGGAGCTACACTCCTGATGATCTGGACAGTTATATGAGTGATATCATAACTTTAAATAGTAATATCTAGCCTATTCAGAGTACAGTGATTGCTTACATTATGTCCTTGAACAGTTTTATGCATGATATGATAATTTTAAGTGGTAATAACCAATCTTAAAATACATGTAATGCTTAGTGATTGCTAACATTATGTCCCTGGACAGTTTTACGCATATTATGATAATTTTAAGTCGTAATATCCAACCTTAATATAATGTGCTAAGTGATTGCTTACATTATGTCAATGGACAGTTTTATACATGATGTGATAATATTACAGTAAGTGGTAATATCCAACAGTAATATATATGTAACACGCTTAGTGATTGAATTCACTATATCTCTGGACAGTTTTATGCACGATATGATAATTTTAAGTGGTAATATCCAGCCTTTTCAGAAAATAATATGCTTCGATATTTCTTACATTATGTCTTTAATATGGCAAGCCTGGCGCCAGACACTTGATGACCTGGGCCCAGATTTACTAATGCCACGTTGATACGGACATTCTTATGGCCAACTTACTAACACCTATGTAAATTCTCTACAGTGGTATTTTCTCACTGTTCTGAGGCTTGTGTGTGCTATGGATTATCATGGGCTGAGTTAGCGTCTGTGTTGTCACAGACGTCTATAGTCAATCACTGTATCAGTTATTTGAGGTGAGTGGCAGCGACCAATCACCAAACACTTGGCAATGCGGCTGACTTGCTTACATATGGGACAAAGGGGCGTCCCTTATACTATATGATAAACATGGCTGCCTTGATTCTTATCTTATTTATGATATGACACTTATAATTCATCATGTATATGGATACTCTAGTAGTCTGGCTGTTAGTAAATCAGAGTACCTAAAATATACTTAAATATAAAGAAGTAAGGCTTAGTGAGGGAAGCTGTGACTGGACCGTCCGTGTCTCCTACCAAGCTACACTCCTCTTCACCATCTCAGTTTACCAGCCATACTTCATTACACAGGCTAAATATCTCCTGTCGCAGAAGTCTTGATAAAAACTATACCTTTAGTAACACACTGATGCAAGAATTAAGTGTGCAATTAGAATATATGTGTATCTCAAGCATAATCTAAGCTAAATTTTCTGTGTCTACTTGATGGCTTCAATGATACTGGTTAACGACCTCCTATCCAGTTTTGCCAAAATAGTCAGCATTTTAAAATAGTGTTCAATATTCCGTTCAAATCAATATCAAGTATCTATGAACGCAAACCCACAGCACAAAATAAGGTCAAGAAAAGCGATCAAACTGTTGGGCATTGTCCGGAAGCTTCACAATGTGTTACATTCCTTCCCAAAACCTCAAAGGGTATCGGACCAAGTACATCACTTATAAAGCACAGTCTGAAATGAATACTATGAAATATTACCCTATGTAGAGTTACAGGTAATTTTAAGGAGACCTGCGACCCACCGTGGGCCACGATCGTCTTAACTGGCTGGGGAATGTTTAGTATATTCCACTGTAGCGAAAGTTTCCATACCTGGGTGAGCTACGGAAGAATTCTGTCCGTATCTATACTATGGATATTTAGTATATCAAGGCTCTGGACAGTTTTATGCATCATGTGAAAATTTTAAGTGGTAATATCCAACCTCAATATACATGTAATATGCTTAGTGATTGCTTACTTTATGTCCCTGGACAGTTTTTATATGATATAATAATTTTAAGTGGCAATATCCAGCCTTAATACGGCATAGTTTTCAATATTATGATAACTTTGTTTACCCTGTTGAACAGTATATAACAGTATAACAGCTTACTCCTTCACTGGAATACTTGTCATAGTTTATAGGTTATGACAAAGTGGATAGAATGAGATTTTAGGCCTTTCAGAGGTAGGGATTTGCCATTGCTGAAGAAACAAGTCTGACAATACCAATGAATTTGAAAGTAGTTAATTAATGTAATGTGATGGATTTTATAGCTTATTATGTTTAATAATAGAGGCTTATAACTTTATATTATTGTGCTTGATATATGGTGTATTAATATCAAACTAGCATTTTTTTTTTTTTTTCAAAACAAGACTAAGTAATTTAATTGGTGTGTGTTCTGCATTGCCACAAAATATACCACACAGTTCAAAATGTTTCTTTTTCCTGAATTATTAACTCTGTTTTTGTCATGGGAAACGTTACATGATTTCAGGTTTTATACACATGAACTGAAGCTGTTAGTAAGTACATGGCTGTCACAGCAAACAAGTTTATAAATGTTGCAATGAACCAGGGCAGATGAATACCTCATTAAGGTGAACCCACTGTGCCAGGATGGGGTGAACCCACTGTGCCAGGATGGGGTGAACACACTGTGCCAGGATGGGGTGAACACACTGTGCCAGGATGGGGTGAACACACTGTGCCAGGATGGGGTGAACACACTGTGCCAGGATGGGGTGAACACACTGTGCCAGGATGGGGTGAACACACTGTGCCAGGATGGGGTGAAAACACTGTGCCAGGATGGGGTGAACACACTGTGCCAGGATGGGGTGAACACACAGTATTAACACACTATGCCAGGGTGATGGTAAGACGGGCCTGGGGGAGTCTCTTCAACAGGTGATGCAGTGAGTGGATATGCTGCTCCAACACACTATGCCAGGGTGATGGTAAGACGGGCCTGGGGGAGTCTCTTCAACAGGTGATGCAGTGAGTGGATATGCTGTTCCTATGTCACTCAAAACACCACCAGGTCATCCATGTACGCCCGCACGCCCTCCAGGCCCTCTGTCAGCCGGGAGGTCAGCCGCTGCAATCACTGGAGTAGCCAGTGGGGGAGTAAATTGTCCCCCGGAAAAATTTGAGAAGAGTTTTTACATACTATAATTTGTGTGCATGAGAGACAGACAGACAGAGAGACAGACAGAGAGATGTACCATATGGTCAGTAGGTTTGGTTCACATACATTTGTTTACAGTGTTCATAATGTGACTGGGCGTCAGTACAGTGTCACTACATCAAGAGGAAAGGGTCATTCCATCCCATCTATCTGTCTTTCATCTTTACTTTAGGTAAGGTTTTATACGTGGTTCTCAAGGGGTTGCTTAGTAGTGCCTCGTGTTTTTGAGAAATGGTGAAGACGGAAAAGCTCGAAGTTTAGTGACGTTCAGGAAGCACAGAGGAGGCTGAGAAGTACAGTGATAAAGCACTACATTGAAGGCAGAGATAATAGGTAATGCTAGGGAGTCTAGGAAAGGATGGCAGGCAATATGAAGGTAGAGAAGCACGGTAGCACAGTGAAAATGGGTATGAAGGAAGGAGGTCAAAGTGAAGATACAGAGGAATGATGAAGCTATATTGAGATTAAAAACAAGCGTCATGAAACTGTGAATCTGGGTAAAGTCATGAATCACATTAGAGTAAGGGAAACAGTAAACAAACTAGAGAAAAAGTTAGACAGTATTTCAGTCTTGTCCAGTATCAAGGTCTGAGGGAACTGATGATCTCTGAGAATTTTAGCCTAAAACTGATGTGGGAGAGCAAAGTTCTGATCATATATATATATATATATATATATATATATATATATATATATATATATATATATATATTGTTACATAGCCTATGATTTCATCATCCTTTGTGTAATTTTAACGCACAGTATGCTGCATGTTTGATCACGAGCGTGTTCTGCCTCAGTTCCCCCCTTCTACCGTTATAGTAGAGTAAGTCGTCCTTTCTGTTATTCAGTGCGGGATTGTCAACTGTTTGTCCCCATCGCTTCATTTGCGCGTCCTTCTTACAAGTTGTATCAAGCTCTGCCGGCCCCTATATAATGAGCTCAGTCTCTGCATCATTGCCACTTAGATCTGCTCCTCATTTTGTTCACATCTCTGTCCTCCCCTGTACAGATATTATTATTGTGAGTGCTCAAGAAATCTCCAAACATCTAGCAGCTGTGTGTAATTTGAGTATAACTGTTATTGCATTTTTTCCTTGTACTATATAGCATAAGGTGTTGATTTGTAGGCCTAGTGAGTTTTTTTGTAATTTATGTAAAGTTTTACTATCAGTCATCATTAATAATAATTTGTATCTGTAATAATTTATCTTGCATTAACTGAGCATTACCAGGTGTATCTCATTTTATCAAGGCTGACTTAGATAAATTTACTCTTGCTAATTTCGTGTTAATAGAGGCTATTGCAGTTAACCATATATTTAACCTGTTTATTTGCCATTACATTATCCTTATGAGTCCTGAATGTTTTGTTGTTAGTTTGAGCATTAAACTTTAACTTGTAATTTTACCTAACTCTTTTGTTTTGAACCTGGAACTTTACGGGACAGTAGTGATTTTTTAGTATTCTCACTTAAAGTGTACATTATCTTTCTCTGTTCCGTAACATAAATTTGGCGACCTCATATCAGGATATTCAGGATATTTTATAAGGATATTGCTTGATATTTTGTGACTGTGATTTATTCATGATGTCTACTATTACTACTCTTGATGAAGCCAAAGATTTTTTGTCAAATGTGCAAACAGTGTGTGATGTAGAAAACAGAACAAAGAATGAACTTAAGCTTGTTGCTCAACAATTGGGAATTGCTGTTCGCCCTCATCATTCTAAAGATCAAATTGTTGACATGACTAATGAAATCTTGTTTAATATAACTCCTCCAAATGAGCAAACGCAGATTGAATCAGCTAAGTTACAGCTAGCTCTGCAGGAGGCCAGTGCTAGGGAGGCTGAGGCACAAGTTGAAATTGCTAGGATTCAGGCAGACCATGAGTATCGCATGAAACAAGGTGGAACTGGATCATCTAGCTCTGATGATTTTGATGTGGCTAAAAATGTTAAACTTGTCCCTCCTTTTAATGAATCTGATTTAACAAAGTATTTTCAGTTGTTTGAGAGGGTAGCTACAGGTTTTAATTGGCCTAAAAAGTATTAGCCAGTACTCCTTCAAACTGTTCTCACCGGTAAAGCTCAAGTAACTTATGCATCTTTGCCTCAGGATCAATCTGATAATTATGATGTAGTTAAGAGCTTGATTCTTAAGGCCTATGAGCTTGTTCCTGAAGCCTATAGAGAAAAATTTAGGACAACTTACAAGCAAGATAAGCAATCCCATGTTGAGTATGCAAAAATCAGAGAAGATTTGTTAGAGCAGTGGTTAAATTCTAAGAATGTGGATTCTGATTTTGGTAAATTTAAGCAGATGATTTTGCTGGAGGATTTCAAAAGGTGTATTAGTAAAGATGTAAGCCTATATCTTGATGAGAAAAGAATAGATAATTTGTCTGATGCTGCAGTTTTAGCTGATGAGTATGTTCTCACTCACAAGAGATATTCTAGAGAAAAAGGGAAAGCTGAGAGTAAGTACGTTGCCTCTACTCAGAGTACAGGTAACAGGAAAGAGAATAAAGATGATGTTTCTCAGGAAGTAAATACCAGCTTCACCTCTAGATTTCAGAAAAGTAAATGTACTTATTGTAGTAAGCTTGGTCATACTACGGAGAAATGTTTCAGGAGACAGCGTGATGTGAACAAAAAGGAGTCTTTAAATATTCAGTCAATTGGTCTAGTGTCCACCCTTGAGAGTTCCCAGAATTCTTTAACTGAGTTAACTGAACCTGCTTTGAGGGGTAACTTAAATTCCCATGATGGAGCTCCTCTTTTGAGCAGTAAAGTGGGTGACACTCTCAAGAGTTCATGTGCTAATTTCCTGTCTGATGGTTTTGTCAGTCCTCTGGACAGTAATGACAGGAAATCAGTTAAAATATATCGTGATACAGGTGCTTGCCAATCCCTTATGCTGACCAGTGTTCTAGGCTCTAATGTTCATTCCTCTGATGAAACTGTAATCTTACAAGGTGTAGGGAATAATTACTTCTCTGTCCCTCTGTGCAGAGTGAATTTAGAGTCTGGTTTTGTTAATGATTCTGTTATGGTTGGGTTGGTTGAGACACTCCCAATGTCAGGTGTAACTTTCTTACTTGGAAATGATATTGGTGGAAGTCAAGTGTGTCCAGCTCCTCAGTTGTCAAGTAAGCCAGTGACTGTGACCCAGGATTGTGATGTCCCTGATGTGTTCCCTGCATGTGCTGTCACTAGGGCTAAGTCTAAAGTTACTGGTGATTTAGAGGATAATGATGATGATGATGTTATCCTAGCTGACACTTTTCTTGCTAATTTGGACCACTCACCAGATGAGGCAGTACCCCGTAGTGTTGATAATTTGTCTCGTCAAGAGTTGGTTGAGTTGCAGGTTGCTGACCCTGAGTTGAAAGGTCTAGCTAACTCTGCTTACAGTGAAGAAGAGTCAGCCGGTGCTTCTACTTGTTATTATGTAAAGTCAGGAGTACTTATGAGAAAGTGGAGACCCTCAACAGCATCAGCCGACTGTGAATGGGAGGTTGTACATCAAGTTGTCATCCCTCGTGTTTGTAGGCAGGATACCATTAGAGTGGCTCATGATTCCAGTTTGGCAGGACACCTTGGAGTGAAGAAGACTGTGGCACGCATTTTGAAACACTTCTACTGGCCAGGTATCTTCAGGGATGTTTCCTGGTATTGTAAGTCTTGTCACACCTGTCAAGTTGTGGGGAAGTGTAATCAGACCGAAAAGGTTGCACCTCTAGTTCCCATTCCTCCTTTTGAGGCGCCTTTCACCCGTGTGTTGGTGGATATTGTGGGCCCTCTTTCTAAGACTTCTTCAGGATTTTCTTATGTGTTGACCCTGATTGATATGGCTACTCGTTATCCTGAAGCCATTCCACTTAGAAATATCTCAGCAAAGAACGTTGTTAAGGAAATGCTAGGGTTCTTCACAAAGTTTGGTCTGCCCAAGGAGGTACAGTCAGATCGGGGAAGTAATTTCATGTCGAATGTTTTCAAGCAGTCTCTGAAAGAGTTGGGCATCACCCAGATCACGTCTTCAGCTTACCATCCCCAGACCCAAGGAGCGTTGGAGAGATATCATCAAACACTCAAATCGATGCTCAAGAAATACTGTTTGGAACATCAGAAAGACTGGGATAAAGGTCTTCCATTCGTTGTGTTTGCCGCAAGAGAATCTCCAAATGAATCACTGGGCTTCTCACCTTTTGAACTACTGTTTGGCCATGAAGTAAGAGGACCCCTTAAGTTACTCAAGGAATGCTGGCTGTCGGAGGAAGATGACGTCAACCTGCTGGAGTATGTGATGAAGTTCAAAGAACGGCTGTCCACTGCTTTACAGCTGGCGAGAGAGAATTTAGGAGCTGCTCAGGAGAAGATGAAGACTTGGTATGATAAGAAGTCCAGGTTACGCCACTTTCAGCCAGGAGATCAGGTTTTGATTCTGCTACCAGTTCATGGGCAACCTCTTCAAGCCAAGTTTAGTGGCCCTTATTTCGTGGAGAAGAAACTCAGTGATGTCAGCTATGTCATCGCCACACCAGATCGTAGAAAGAACAAGCAACTATGTCACATCAACATGCTAAAGTTATATCACAGGCGGGACGAAAATAATCCTGTCTGCACTGTAGCTGTTCCACCCGAGTCTGCAAGTGAAGCTCTCCCATGCAGTATAAGCCTGAGTGATAGTTTGGGGAAGAATCCTGATATCATGAATGATCTCCAGACTAAGCTTTCTCATCTACCTCCCTAGGAAAGGCAGGAGTTTTCGGCATTACTGCAGAATTACCCGCAAGTGTTCCGTGCCACTCCAGGAAGAACCACTGTGTTGATGCATGATGTCGATGTTGGAGACGCAAAGCCAATTAAATTGCCTCCTTACCGTGTGAACCCAGTGAAAGTTCCTCTCATCCAGAAGGAGCTTGGCTACCTGTTGGACCACAAGATGATTGAGCCCTGTCAGAGCGAGTGGAGTTCTCCTGTCACTCTGGTCCCTAAGCCAGGTGGGTCACAGCGGCTTTGCATCGACTACAGACGTGTTAATCAGATAACCAAAACAGACACTTACCCTCTCCCTTGCGTGGAAGATTGCATAGACAAGATCGGAAAGGCTAGGTACATAAGTAAGTTTGATTTGTTAAAGGGATACTGGCAAGTACATATGACTGAGCATGCTAGGGAGATCTCATGTTTTGTAACACTAGGAAAGAAAATGTTATTGCAGATTGCTTATCTAGATTTTAGACAGATTGTTTTAGAGTAATAAGAAATTTCCTTTGTAAATTTGTTTTTCTTTGTGGGGAGGTGTTACATAGCCTATAATTTCATCATCCTTTGTGTAATTTTAACACACAGTATGCTGCATGTTTGATCACGAGCGTGTTCTGCCTCAGTTCCCCCCTTCTACCGTTATAGTAGAGTAAGTCGTCCTTTCTGTTATTCAGTGCGGGATTGTCAACTGTTTGTCCCCATCGCTTCATTTGCGCGTCCTTCTTACAAGTTGTATCAAGCTCTGCCGGCCCCTATATAATGAGCTCAGTCTCTGCATCATTGCCACTTAGATCTGCTCCTCATTTTGTTCACATCTCTGTCCTCCCCTGTACAGATATTATTATTGTGAGTGCTCAAGAAATCTCCAAACATCTAGCAGCTGTGTGTAATTTGAGTATAACTGTTATTGCATTTTTTCCTTGTACTGTATAGCATAAGGTGTTGATTTGTAGGCCTAGTGAGTTTTTTGTAATTTATGTAAAGTTTTACTATCAGTCATCATTAATAATAATTTGTATCTGTAATAATTTATCTTGCATTAACTGAGCATTACCAGGTGTATCTCATTTTATCAGGGCTGACTTAGATAAATTTACTCTTGCTAATTTCGTGTTAATAGAGGCTATTGCAGTTAACCATATATTTAACCTGCTTATTTGCCATTACATTATCCTTATGAGTCCTGAATGTTTTGTTGTTAGTTTGAGCATTAAACTTTAACTTGTAATTTTACCTAACTCTTTTGTTTTGAACCTGGAACTTTACGGGACAGTAGTGATTTTTTAGTATTCTCACTTAAAGTGTACATTATCTTTCTCTGTTCCGTAACAATATATATATATATATATATATATATATATATATATATATATATATATATATATATATATATATATATATATATATTGTTACGGAACAGAGAAAGATAATGTACACTTTAAGTGAGAATCCTAAGAGTCACTACTGTTCCGTAAAGTTCCAGGTTCAAAACAAAAGAGTTAGGAAAAATTACAAGTTAAAGTTTAATGCTCAAACTAACAACAAAACATTCAGGACTCATAAGGATAATGTAATGGCAAAAAAACAGGTTAAATATATGGTTAACTGCAATAGCCTCTATTAACACGAAATTAGCAATAGTAAATATATCTAAGTCAGCCCGGATAAAATGAAAATACACCGGGTAATGCTCAGTTAATGCAAGATAAATTATTACAGATACAAAATATTATCAAAAATGACTGATATAAAACCCTACATTAATCACAAAGACCTCACTAGGCCTAAGAATTAACCTTATGCTACACAGTACAAAAAAAAATGCAACAACAGTTATACTCAAATTGCACACAGCTGCTAGATGTTTGGAGATTTCTTGAGCACTCACAATAATAATAACTGTACAGGGGAGGACAGAGATGTGAACAAAATGAGGAGCAGATCTAAGTGGCAATGATGCAGAGACTGAGCTCATTATATAGGGGCCGGCAGAGCTTGATACAACTTGTAAGAAGGACGCGCAAATGAAGCCATGGGGACAAAGAGCTGAAAATCCTGCTCTGAACTCCAGAAATGACGACTTACTCTACTATAACTGTGGAAGGGGGGAACTGAGGCAGAACACGCTCGTGATCAAACATGCAGCATACTGTGCGTTAAAATTACACAAAGGATGATGAAATCATAGGCTATGTAACACCTCCCCACAAAGAAAAAGAAATATACAAAGGAAATTTCTTATTACTCTAAAACAATCTGTCTAAAGTCTAGATAAGCAATGTGCAATAACATTTTCTTTCCTGGTGTTACAAAACATGAGATCTCCCTAGCACGTTCAGTCATAGGTACTTGCCAGTATCCCTTTAACAAATCAAACTTACTTATGTACCTAGCCTTTCCGATCTTGTCTATGCAATCTTCCACGCAAGGGAGAGGGTAAGTGTCTGTTTTGGTTATCTGATTAACACGTCTGTAGTCAATGCAAAGCCGCTGTGACCCACCTGGCTTACGGACCAGAGTGACAGGAGAACTCCACTCGCTCTGACAGGGCTCAATCATCTTGTGGTCCAACAGGTAGCCAAGCTCCTTCTGGATGAGAGGAACTTTCACTGGGTTCACACGGTAAGGAGGCAGTTTAATTGGCTTTGCGTCTCCAACATCGACATCATGCATCAACACAGTGGTTCTTCCTGGAGTGGCACAGAACACTTGCGGGTACTCCTGCAGTAATGCCGAAAACTCCTGCCTTTCCTTGGGAAGTAGATGAGAAAGCTTAGTCTGGAGATCATTCATGATATCAGGATTCTTCCCCAAACTATCACTCAGGCTCATACTACATGGGAGAGCTTCACTTGCAGACTCGGATGGAACAGCTACAGTGCAGACTGGGTTATTTTCGTCCCGCCTGTGATATAAATTTAGCATGTTGATGTGACATAGTTGCTTGTTCTTTCTACGATCTGGTGTGGCGATGACATAGCTGACATCACTGAGTTTCTTCTCCACGAAATAAGGACCACTAAACTTGGCTTGAAGAGGTTGCCCATGAACTGGTAGCAGAATCAAAACCTGATCTCCTGGCTGAAAGTGGCGTAACCTGGACTTCTTATCATACCAAGTCTTCATCTTCTCCTGAGCAGCTCCTAAATTCTCTCTCGCCAGCTGTAAAGCAGTGGACAGCCGTTCTTTGAACTTCATCACATACTCCAGCAGGTTGACGTCATCTTCCTCCGACAGCCAGCATTCCTTGAGTAACTTAAGGGGTCCTCTTACTTCATGGCCAAACGGTAGTTCAAAAGGTGAGAAGCCCAGTGATTCATTTGGAGATTCTCTTGCGGCAAATACAACGAATGGAAGACCTTTATCCCAGTCTTTCTGATGTTCCAAACAGTATTTCTTGAGCATCGATTTGAGTGTTCGATGATATCTCTCCAACGCTCCTTGGGTCTGGGGATGGTAAGCTGAAGATGTGATCTGGGTGATGCCCAACTCTTTCAGAGACTGCTTGAAAACGTTTGACATGAAATTACTTTCCCGGTCTGACTGTACCTCCTTGGGCAGACCAAACTTTGTGAAGAACCCTAGCATTTCCTTAACCACGTTCTTTGCTGAGATGTTTCTAAGTGGAATGGCTTCAGGATAACGAGTAGCCATATCAATCATGGTCAACACATAAGAAAATCCTGAAGAAGTCTTAGGAAGAGGGCCCACAATATCCACCAACACACGGGTGAAAGGCTTCTCAAAAGGAGGAATGGGAACTAGAGGTGCAACCTTTTCGGTCTGATTACACTTCCCCACAACTTGACAGGTGTGACAAGACTTACAATACCAGGAAACATCCCTGAAGATACCTGGCCAGCAGAAGTGTTTCAAAATGCGTGCCACAGTCTTCCTCACTCCAAGGTGTCCTGCCAAACTGGAATCGTGAGCCACTCTACTCGTAATGATATCCTGCCTACAAACACGAGGGATGACAACTTGATGTACAACCTCCCATTCATAGTCGGCTGATGCTGTTGGAGGTCTCCACTTTCTCATAAGTACTCCTGACTTTACATAATAACAAGTAGAAGCACCGGCTGACTCTTCTTCACTGTAAGCAGAGTTAGCTAGACCTTTCAACTCAGGGTCAGCAACCTGCAACTCAACCAACTCTTGACGAGACAAATTATCAACACTACGGGGTACTGCCTCATCTGGTGAGTGGTCCAAATTAGCAAGAAAAGTGTCAGCTAGGATAACATCATCATCATCATTATCCTCTAAATCACCAGTAACTTTAGACTTAGCGCTAGTGACAGCTAATGCAGGGAACACATCAGGGACATCACAATCCTGGGCCGCAGCCACTGGCTCACTAGACAACTGAGGAGCTGGACACACTTGACTTCCACCAATATCATTTCCAAGTAAGAAAGTTACACCTGACGTTGGGAGTGTCTCAACCAACACAACCATAACAGAACCATTAACAAAACCAGACTCTAAATTCACTCTGCACAGAGGGACAGAGAAGTAATTATTCCCTACACCTTGTAAGATTACAGTTTCATCAGAGGAATTAACATTAGAGCCTAGAACACTGGTCAGCATAAGGGATTGGCAAGCACCTGTATCACGATATATTTGAACTGATTTCCTGTCATTACTGTCCAGAGGACTGACAAAACCATCAGACAGGAAATTAGCACATGAACTCTTGAGAGTGTCACCCACTTTACTGCTCAAAAGAGGAGCTCCATCATGAGAATTTAAGTTACCCCTCAAAGCAGGTTCAGTTAACTCAGTTAAAGAATTCTGGGAACTCTCAAGAGTGGACACTAGACCAACTGACTGAATATTTAAAGACTCCTTTTTGTTCACATCACGCTGTCTCCTGAAACATTTCTCCGTAGTATGACCAAGCTTACTACAATAAGTACATTTACTTTTCTGAAATATAGAGGTGAAGCTGGTATTTACTTCCTGAGAAACATCATCTTTGTTCTCTTTCCTGTTACCTGTACTCTGAGTAGAGGCAACGTACTTACTCTCAGCTTTCCCTTTTTCTTTAGAATATCTCTTGTGAGTGAGAACATATTCATCAGCTAAAACTGCAGCATCAGACAAATTATCTATTCTTTTCTCATCAAGATATAGGCTTACATCTTTATAAATACACCTCTTGAAGTCCTCCAGCAAAATCATCTGCTTAAATTTGTCAAAATCAGAATCCACATTCTTAGAATTTAACCACTGCTCTAACAGATCTTCTTTGATTTTTGCATACTCAACATGGGATTGCTTATCTTGCTTGTAAGTTGTCCTAAATTTTACTCTATAAGCTTCAGGAACAAGCTCATAGGCCTTAAGAATCAAGCTCTTAACTACATCATAATTATCAGATTGATCCTGAGGCAAAGATGCATAAGTTACTTGAGCTTTACTGGTGAGAACAGTTTGAAGGAGTACTGGCCAATACTTTTTAGGCCAATTAAAACCTGTAGCTACCCTCTCAAACAACTGAAAATACTTTGTTAAATCAGATTCATTAAAAGGAGGGACAAGTTTAACATTTTTAGCCACATCAAAATCATCAGAGCTAGATGATCCAGTTCCACCTTGTTTCATGCGATATTCATGGTCTGCCTGAATCCTAGCAATTTCAACTTGTGCCTCAGCCTCTTTAGCACGGGCCTGAAATTCAGCCTCCTTAGCATTTGCTTGAAATTCAGCCTCCTGAATACGAGCCTGAGACTCAGCCTCCTTAGCACGTGCTTGAAATTCAGCCTCCTTAGCCTGAGCCTCCTGCAGGGCTAGCTGTAACTTAGCTAATTCAATCTGCGTTTGCTCATTTGGAGGAGTTATATTAAACAAGATTTCATTAATCATGTCAACAATTTGATCTTTAGAATGATGAGAGCGAACAGCAATTCCCAATTGTTGAGCAACAAGCTTAAGTTCATTCTTTGTTCTGTTTTCTACATCACACACTGTTTGCACATTTGACAAAAAATCTTTGGCTTCATCAAGTGTAGTAATAGTAGACATCATGAATAAATCACAGTCACAAAATATCAAGCAATATCCTTATGATAATATCCTGAATATCCTGATATGAGGTCGCCAAATTTATGTTACGGAACAGAGACTATAATCACTACTGTCCCGTAAAGTTCCAGGTTCAAAACAAAAGAGTTAGGTAAAATTACAAGTTAAAGTTTAATGCTCAAACTAACAACAAAACATTCAGGACTCATAAGGATAATGTAATGACAAAAAACAGGTTAAATATATGGTTAACTGCAATAGCCTCTATTAACACGAAATTAGCAAGAGTAAATTTATCTAAGTCAGCCCTGATAAAATGAAAATACACCGGGTAATGTTCAGTTAATGCAAGATAAATTATTACAGATACAAAATATTATTAATGATGATGGACATACGAGTAAAGATCCCTACATGAATTACAAAAACTTCACTAGGCCTACAAATTAAACTTATGCTATACAGTACAAGAACAAAATGCAACAACACTTATACTCAAATTACACAGCTGCTAGATGGTTCGAGACTTCCTGAGCACTCAATAATAACTGTACAGGGGAGGACAGAGATGTGAACAAAATGAGGAGCAGATCTAAGTGGCAATGATGCAGAGACTGAGCTCATTATATAGGGGCCAGCAGAGCTTGATACAACTTGTAAGAAGAACGCGCAAATGAAGTCATGGGGACAAAGAGTTGACAATCCCGCTCTGAACAACAGAAAGAACGACTTACTCTACTATAACGGTAGAAGGGTGGGACTGAGGCAGAACACACTCGTGATCAAACATGCAGCATACTGTGCGTTAAAATTACACAAAGGATGATGAAATCATAGGCTATGTAACGATATATATATATATATATATATATATATATATATATATATATATATATATATATATATATATATATATATATATATATATATGTGTGTGTGTGTGTGTGTGTGTATCATTAGCCATTACAAGTCCAGTGCTGAACAAAGACCTCCCCCAACCTTCTCCACGAATTCTTGATTGAGTCACTCTCTGCCATGTATTTGCAAACTTCCCTATCTCATCTTTCCACCTCCTGTCTGACCTTTTCCTACTATACTTACAATCTCTAGTCCAGCCAGTCAGCCTCTTGCTTCATCAGTTATCCCTTATTCTTACTACATGACCTGTCTACCTACATTTCTGTTCTTTTACAACTTATATAATGTCATTGACTTTAGTCTGCTCTTTCACCAAAGTTGATCTTCCCATTTCTCTTAGAGATATTCCCAACATTCACCTTTCCATTGCTGTTTGAGCTCGGATTAGTTGATTTTCCATCAATTTTGTCAGTTTCCAGGTCTCACAACCAGGTCATAGCTGGAATTACACATTCGTTATATGCTTTTCATTTCATGCATAATGGCAAGCTGCTTTTCAAGATGTCTCTGTGTTTACCAAGAGCTTTCCATCCAACTGCAATGCATATTCTTAATTCATTACCATGATCTTTCGTTAGGTTTAGTATTTGCCCCAAGTATTTGTACTCCTCAACTTCTTCAAGAATTTCTTCACATATTCTGATGACAGTCTTTGGTGTATTTGGCTAAAACATTACTGTAGTTCTGCTCTGGTTCATCTTTAGCCCTACATTGAAACTAACTCTGTTCAGGTCATTCATTATTTCTTGCAATGTCTCTGCTGTTTCTCAGATTAGGACAATGTCATCTGCACATCTTAAATGGTTTAGCTTTTCTCCATCTATGTTTGCTCCTTTGTTTTCCCAGTCTAGCTTTCTGAAACTACTCTCTAGGCATGCTGTAAATAATTTTGTTGAAATTATATAAACCTGATACAAGCCCATCTCAATCTTATTTTTATTTTTTCTGAGTCTTTAAAAAACTACTGCATTTCAAGAAAGGAAAAATAATCCTTATTAACTATACCATTATAATGATACAATATATTAGTGAGATGTAAACAAACAGGTTCTCCAACACATGCATAAAGGTACTACATTAAATTCCTGCTAATCATTGTCTAGAGTGGAAAAAAAAAATGTCTTTATTCAGAACAATGGAATAGGGTACATGTTCTCTTTGCATCCTACGCAGGACACATACTAGAATGGCACACAGTAGACTGCATACCTCCGCCAACGCCCTATCTTGCAATGTTAAAGAAAGTGAAAAAAAATCCTGGATCCGCATCTTTATTCGGATCCGCACCAAAATTTAATGAAGAGTATTCTGAGCCAAGGTCCAGTCTTCTACCAAGTTTCGTGGAAATCCGTCCAGTAGTTCTTGTGTAATCTTGCTCACACACCAACCAACAAACAAACAAACGGACGGGGGTGAAAACAACCCCCTGGGCGGAGGTAACAAGCAGGAAATTTGATGTGTGTCTTTGGCTTTTCGGATGCAAATGTGTTAAAAATTTCTTTTCTTATACATTATTAGACTTTATTTGTATCTGATGTTTTATGACCTCGATGGAGTCACCCTAAAATTGAATATCTTAGCTGGAGTCACCATAAAACTGAAAGTCTGTAACTGCTGATAAAACAAACCTCAGTGAATCACTAAATAACAACATTCCAAACCTGAAGGCAGCTAAGGAAGCTCCCTAACACCTTTTCTTGAGCGGTTTATTTTATTACACCTTACTCTTCTCTTCTGCATTATATAAATCCTTCTTTTATCGCCATACTCTGTATCAACAATGCACAAAATAATATTAACCATTCGTATCCATAAATAAATCGCTAAGGAAGTGGTGTTAAGGTTTTTTCTTAACCAGTGAGAAAACGAGCATAGGAATAAGAGTGATATGAGTTTGGTTTTGTGAGGGCAGGGAACGTCTGATATTTCCCACGGCATCTTAATTCGTGTTTAATTATACAACCAGGCTGGAATTTTTGCCTTACTTATTTAATGGAAAAGGTGAGTGGGAAGGCAAGAGGTCGCCAGGTGCAACAAGCAGTAGTGGCGACCTTTGCTGTAAAATATCAAGTGCTATTACTGTTACAGTGCTAAACAATTTGTAGGAACACTGTAGTGCAAGCTGAACCAAACACACATACAGAT
This sequence comes from Coenobita brevimanus, assembly GCF_032717465.1. Taxonomy (NCBI): domain Eukaryota; kingdom Metazoa; phylum Arthropoda; class Malacostraca; order Decapoda; family Coenobitidae; genus Coenobita; species Coenobita brevimanus. The sequence goes on along the minus strand of NC_136963.1, from coordinate 3,059,141 downwards.
CCTGTGAAGTATGAAGGTAAATATAAATACTGCTTAACTCCATCAGCCAGATGAAGTAGTTTTATAAAATTCCTAATAATTCCAGGCACTAATACTCAACACACCAGCTCACTTAAGGTCCTTCTTAAGTTAAAAATAATCTCCTGGTGTATCTTGAGAAAAAAATATAAGTTGTTGTTGTAGTAAGGGAGCGCAGAACAAAACTTGGAAGTGATGGACAGGAGAAATACTGTACTTTATTCCTGTCTAACTGGATCTGGTAAATTCCTCACACGAAGCTCCCAGGATCGACAAATATGACAATAAAACATCAGTGGACGATGAACGTAAGTAAAAAAATATCCACATTTAGTGAGTGGCAATGGAATACAAGGCTTTAGGGATGAAAATTAATATATACCTGAGCAATTAAACTGTGAGTCAGGCCAAAAGCGTTAAATATGCAATCCATCAAATTAAATCCACTTATTGTTACTGCTATCGTATCGAAGTATTTTATCCTGTAATTAGAGTTTGTTAGTGCAGGATGAACAAGATACATGGGGAGTTTGTTACGTGTCCATTCTTTGTCCCACCTGGAAATAGAAACCACAATTACGATGGAAAATACTGAAAAGTGTGTTTTTTGCATCTCAGTTCTTGTTTGACTGGTTCTGATTCCATATTGATGCTACCTGTAAATCTCTCTCTCTCTCTCTCTCTCTCTCTCTCTCTCATGGTCGGGACAACTCTAGCACTATTCCAACTAATGACAGATGACTTTATTCACCCGAGAGTAAGCCATAGGAACCTCAGAGTTAACCAGTCGCTCAATGTACTTATGAAAAAATCCATTTCATATAATTACACACGACCACATATCACCGACCTGCCTCGCTGTTCAATATAGATTTTATATGGAAATTATACAGAGGATGCGGCAACTCCCTTCACAAAATTATTGCTGTGTATGCGTACTTGACCAGAGAGAGAGAGAGAGAGAGAGAGAGAGAGAGACGTCCCCTGCATTACTGATCACTCGCATCAGTCTCTTTATAGGGCCCATATAGGAACTAATGACACTATTTCTCTCCACTTGTTTACAATCTCACATTTATTTATCGCTTTAAAATGTCAAGAGTTAAATACCCGTGTAAGTCAAGAGCTGTGAAAATAATGAAAAGATCTGGATGAAATAATTAACATCAGATTCGACTATTTATTATCTTAGCTTCGGACTCTCCTTGATTCTTTTCTCACCTTTAGATTTGTGTGTGTGTGTGTGTGTGTGTGTGTGTGTGTGTGTGTGTGTGTGTGTGTGTGTGTGTTTTCTTCCCACCTTCAGTGTCTCCTTGAGTCTTGCTTACCATATACTCCATTCCTCTCTCACCATCAGGCTCCTTCATATATATCTCACCTTCAGAGTTCATGATTCTTGTATACCTTCACACACTGTTCTTGATTCATATTTTATCCTCATCTCTAAAACTCTTGATTCCTCTTTCACATCCAACCTCTGTTCCTCCTGCACCTTTAGATTTCATTCTTCTTCTCTCGTTTTTAATCTCTCCTCGATTCTTCTCAAACTTTCAGACACCTTAAGTCATCTCCCACCTCCAGATTATTTTATTCTCTCGTCTGCAGCCTCTCCCTCACTCCTCATCTTCAGCATCATCTCGATTACCTCTCAATTTCTCCTCAATTCTTCTTGCATCCACAGTCTCTCATCTTCAGCCACCCTCGATTTCTCTCATCTCCAGCCTTTCCTTGACTCATTTCCTCAAGCTACTCATCCATCCTTCTCTCGCTGAAAGAATTGTCTTGATTTTCTTTTATCTTTAATTTCATCATTCTTCTCCACAAGTCTCTGTTCCTTTCTTTCTCTTCTTGATTCTGCTGTCTGTCTGCTTGTCTGTCTTTCTCTGCCTCTATCTGCCTGTCTGTCTGTCTTTCTGTCTCTATCTGTATTTCTGTCTGTCTCATACTCTCCTGCCTCCCACACCATCTCACTCTCCTCGCCTCTGATATAGCCTATTCAGTCTTATCTTAATGGCTTTTCTCACATCACCACTTGGCCACTTTAATTACAAGTGTGGAAATAAGTGGTAGACCAAGCATCCCACCACACCACCCACTAGCACTATTAATATCTCTAATTACGCCTGAAGGACAGATGAAATTATGTTATTGTTAGTGACTGATACTGTAGTGAAAATTATTGTGTGTGTGTGTGTGTGTGTGTGTGTGTGTGTGTGTGTGTGTGTGTGTGTGTGTGTGTGTGTGTGTGTGTGTGTGTGTGTGTGTGTGTGTGTGTCCTTATCTTAATATATATTCTCATATTCATGAAACAGGGTCGTCAGTACTTAGCTGAAACTGAAATAGGAACCTTAATTGTAAAGTGACGGTTGTGTGTTGTATTCCTGGAGAAATATTTGTCGTGTGCTTTGCTTTCCAGGCCCAGGGCAGGGATAGGCAAATGGTGTGTATATGTGCTAAGGATATCTTTGTAGTTTTGTGCGTTGTTTTTGACGAACATTGCAAACTAGGGCTTGTATTCTCGTTGGGTAAGGAAGTTCCCTAACACCTCTTCCTTAGTGACTTATTTTTCGATATGGCCGGTTAATATCCTTTTGAACGAGATTTATGTAGAGGATGTCGATAATGGAAGGATTTCTATAACACGAAAGAGTACAGAATGGTGTAATTAACAAAATTAATAGCTTAGAAAAGGTGTTACGGAGCTTCCTTAACCGACGAGAATACGGGCTAATGTGTATAACGAAATTCATTAGTCTCACTCCTCGTCCTTCGGGTTTGTAGCCTTTCGGGAAAAAATCCTTCATGAGGAGGGATGGAACAAGTGTCTGTGGTATATCTAGTGGCTTGATATGGCGTCTGGGAAGCAGGTGTGGTAAAGGTGTGGTAAAGTAGAGGTGTGGTAGTGTACAGGTGTGGTAAAGTAAAGGTGTGGTAAAGGTGTGGTAAAGTACAGGTGTTGTAGAGGTGTAGTAAAGGTGTGGTAAGTAAAGGTGTGGTAAAGTAAAGGTGTAGTAAAGTAAAGGTGTGGTAAGTAAAGGTGTGGTAAAGTAAAGGTGTGATAAAGGTGTGGTAAAGATGTGGTAAAGTAAAGGTGTGGTAAAGTACAGGTGTGGTAAAGTATAGGTGTGGTAAAGTATAGGTGTAGTAAAGTAAAGGTGTGGTAAAGTATAGGTGTAGTAAAGTAAAGGTGTGGTAAAGTAAAGGTGTGGTAAAGTAAAGGTGTGGTAAAGGTGTGATAAAGTAAAGATGTGGTAAACTAAAGGTGTGGTAAAGGTGTGGTAAAGTAAAGGTGTGGTAAAGGTGTGGTAAAGTACATTTGTGGTAAAGTACAGGTGTGGTAAAGTAAAGGTTTGGTAAAGGTGTGGTAAAGTACAGGTGTGGTAAAGTAAAGGTGTGGTAAAGTACAGGTGTGGTAAAGTACAGGTGTGGTAAAGTAAAGGTGTGGTAAAGTAAAGGTGTGGTAAAGTAAAGGTGTGGTAAAGGTGTGGTAAAGTAAATAAGCAGGTGTGGTAAAGTACAGGTGTGACAAAGTACAGGTGTGGTAAAGTAAAGGTTTGGTAAAGGTGTGGTAGAAGTACAGGTGTGGTAAAGTACAGGTGTGATAAAATAAAGTACAGGTGTGGTAAAGTACAGGTGTGGTAAAGTAAAGGTGTGGTAAAGGTGTGGTAAAGTACATTTGTGGTAAAGTACAGGTGTGGTAAAGTAAAGGTGTGGTAAAGTAAAGGTGTGGTAAAGTACAGGTGTGGTAAAGTAAAGGTGTGGTAAAGTAAAGGTGTGGTAAAGTACAGGTGTGGTAAAGTACAGGTGTGGTAAAGTAAAGGTGTGGTAAAGTAAAGGTGTGGTAAAGTAAAGGTGTGGTAAAGTACAGGTGTGGTAAAGTACAGGTGTGGTAAAGTAAAGGTGTGGTAAAGTAAAGGTGTGGTAAAATAAAGTTTGGGAAGCAGGTGTGGTAAAGTACGGGATTTGGCAGACTAGAGGAGGGGGTTGGAATATTTGAAGCCATTCCTGTGCTAACTAACCTAAGTCGTATTGCACATCCTGTATTACTGATGCCAAATACCTGGGACAGCATCTTAGCTTGGGCAGGCTGGAGGGTAAGGTTGAAATGAGAGAGAGAGAGAGAGAGAGAGAGAGAGAGAGAGAGAGAGAGAGAGAGAGAGAGAGTATAAGTAAGGAAGACTGATTATTAAGTCGTATACCAACTCTCAGCTGAATAAAATTGTCCGCCAGTTCTTGTAATAAAGCACTGGAGTTGTTCCCACCACATCCCAAACATCCATTTCCATTGCTCTACCACAGTACCACACCAAGCACCACAAAACCATCTCACTACCTCAACAGCTACTACGCACAGTACCACCTTAACCATCAATTCACCACAGTACTACCACACCAACCACAACAGCAACCTACCACACTTCCGTGGCTCTACCCCAGTACCACACCAGACACCACATCAACCCTCTCACTACCAGAACCACGTCAGTACCACTCAACCACCAAACTGCCACAACACCACCACACTTCCCCACAACAATACCACATTTGGGGTGGTGTTCTAGTTGGTATTAGATGCTCCTTTGCACCTGCTCCTTACCGATTCATTCTGTAGATTTCATCTCAGTATCGTTTTGTATTATTATTGAGGCAAATAATATAGGTGTCGGAGATATAGAATAAACTACCAAAGAATATCATGGTGTAATACTCAGACTAAATCGCTACAGAAGAAGTGTTAGGAATCCTCCCGTGTCACACACAATACGACCATCATTACCACACAGCCAAACCACCCCAACCTCACCAGCACAACGCCAGCACCACACTACCACACAACCACCACATGCCACCACACCCACACACTCAGCATCACGTCAACACCACACTACCACACAACCACCACATGCCAACACACCCGCACACTCAGCATCACGTCAGCACCACACCACCACACAACCACCACATACCACCACACCCACACACCCAGCAGGGCCCAGCAATGCACCATTCAGCAGTACAATAGTTCATTTGGCCGTTGTGGTGTGTACAGAGGACAGGGGACAATGCTGGCGGCTCCTATATCTTAGCGGTTTACCTCCCTGCCTAACACGTCTTCCTTACCGATTTATTTTTGGTTACGGCTGGCTAATATAATTTTATACGTTATTTATGCAGAGTATGATGATAATTTAGGGTAGCTCTACATCGAGTGGCAAGCCAAATGATTTCCTGTAAACCAGGAAGGAATTTACAAAGCTGGGTGGTAACCTTATAACCAACCGACAAGTGTTCCCTATGTGACAACAAGTGGGTTGGCAGAGGGTTAGTGCCCCTCCCCGGAAAACAACTAACTAAAAATACGAACAAGAAGCCTCAGACCAGGCTGACCAAAAGATGACGACTAAGGACCGAACAAAGGATGGCGACGTGGAATGTAAGGGGAGCAAATGATGGGGTGAAAGAGAAAGAGGTGGTCCAGGTGCTTGAGGGTGCGAAAGTGGATGTGTGTGGATTAACTGAAACTAAATGGCAAAGTGTGAGAGAATGGGAGTATGGATGGGGTATATGTGCACGAGTAGGTGAGAATGAGAGGGTAAAAGGACTGTGTATTGCTGTGAGTAACAGATGGAAGGAGAATATAAGAGAGTATGGATCAGTTGGCTCAAGGATTGTGTGGGTGAGACTGAAAGTTGGACTACAAATGTGAGCGACTGTGTGTGTCTATGCATCAACGCAAGATCGTGCAAGGAGAGTGAGAGAAGAGTTCTGGACAAATGTAGAAGTGTGCATGGAAAAGTCTGAAAGGAATGAGAGAGTGTTTTTGATTGGTGATATGAATGGTAAAGTAGGGAATGTGAAGGTGGATGAAGTAGTTGAAGTGTGGGGTGTGCCTGTTGAGATAGATGAGAATGGCAGTGCTTTAGATGACATTTGTGTCAGCAGGGGGGTTGTTGATAGCCAATACCCTCTTCAGGCACAAAATGATTCGCAGGTATACATGGCGAGTGATGAGAAGGGTGGGTGGTGAATTGAATGAGAGGAAGGCAATGATTGATTATGTGTGTGTGGATGAAAGGATGCGAAGGTGTGTAATGGATGCAAGAGCATATAGAGGTTGGGGGAGTGGACTTTCTGACCACTACTTGGTGGTGGTCAGAATCAAGGTCCAAGTAAAATGGAGAAATAGAAGAAGGGAAGGACGGGAGGAAGGAGTAGATGCAAGGAGAGTGGAATGGCTACAAGAGGATGAGAGAAAGGCAGACTATGAGAGAGAAGTGGAGGAATGATTGGTAAATATGAATTGGAGTAGGTGGGGGACGTGGTAGGTGTGTGCAAGATATTCACGGAAGAAATATGTGCAGCATGTGAGGTGGTGTGTGTGGTGAAGAGAAAACGAAACGGGGTGCAAGAAACAGCATCGTGAAATGAAGAGGTGAGGCAGGCTGTGGCAGAAAAGAAGAATGCATATAATGACTGAATGAGAAACAGGGGCGTTGAAGAAGTTGAGAGACGGAAGAGAGAATTATATGTAGAAAGGAAGTGAGAGGTGAAAAGATTAGTAGGAGAGAGTAAGAAAAGAATGGACAAGGAATCTGGAAGGAATTTGAGTGTAAAGTGGAGCAACTGTAAGAAAATGTTCTGGAAAGAGGTAAAGGCAGTTAGACAGGGATGGCAATGAAGTTAGTAGGGGATTGAAAGATAAAAATGGTAAATTACTAGTGGAGGAGGGAGAATAAGTGAGCAGTTGGAGAGAACACATTAAGGAAGTGTTGAACATAGAGAATTAAAATAATGCAAGTATAAGTGGCTAGGGAATGGCTGGGAGAAGGAGGGGGGTGAGAAGACAGGAAGAAATTAGTAGGATGGAAGTTGTGGAAGCAATGAAGAAAGTAAAAAAGGGGAATGCCCCAGGAACTGAAGGAGTGTGTGGTGAAATGCTGAAGCATTAGGGAGATAGTAGTAGAATGGATGTAGAAGATGTGCAGATTCGCCTGGGAGGAAGGTAGAGTCCCGGAGGATTGGAAATCAGGTATAATTATTCCCTTGTACAAAGGGAAAGGGGAAAAAGAAGTGTGTGATACTCATAGAGGCATTTGTCTTCTAAATGTAGTACGAGAAAGTATATGGTAGGATACTTATTGACAGAGTTAGGGAAATAACAGAGGAATTATTTGGAGAAGAGCAGGGAGGTTTTAGGAATGGAAGAGGTAGTGTAGATCAGATAGTCATTCCTAGATCTTTAGTGGAGAAGTTTCTAGAGAAGGGAAAGAACTTGTATGCGGCCTTCATGGATTTAGAGAAAGCATATGATACGGTGGATACACAAGGGTTGTGGAAAGTATTAAGAATATATGGAGTTGTGGGGAAGTTGTTGAAGGCTGTGAAGAGTATGTATGAGGATGCTATGGCTGCAGTGCATGTAGATAGTGAACTGAGTGAATTTTTCTATTTGAAGTTTGGGCTGAAACAGGGAAGTGTCATGTCTCCATTGTTGTTCGATCTGTACATGGATAGGGTTATAAAAGAGATACAAGGTATAGCAGTGGATGTTGGAATGGCCCTAATGAGAGGGGGCAGTGTTTGGAAACTCCCTGTACTGTTGTTTGCAGATGATACTGTGTTGTTAAGTGAAGACGAGGAGGAGCTGCAAGGCTTGGTGGATGAGTGTGGGAGAGTGTGTAAGAAACGGAATGTAAAGGTGAATGTAGGGAAGAGTAAAATGATGGTCTCTGAGAGAGGTAAAGTCAGTGAATGTACAGTAAGGTTGGATGATGAGGAAATGGTAAATGTGAGTACGTTTAAGTACTTGGGTAGTGCGATGAGTAAGGATGGAAGTTTGGAGGGTGAAATGCTTGAAAGGGTACAACAAGGAAGAAAGGTTGCTGGTTCCTTGAAAGTAGTGTGATACCAACTCTAACGTATGGAAGTGAAGCTTGGAGGTTGTTGGAAGGACACAAGTCAAGAGTGAGAGCTGTGGAAATGAGTTGAGAGGAACATGTGGAGTCACATGGACAGACAGATTGACAAATGAGGATGTGAAGGAGCGTTGTGGTGTGGATATGGATGTGATAGGAAGCGTTAGGAGAAACATACTGGGGTGGTTTGGCCATGTGGAGAGGATGGAGAGTGAGAGACTGACGAGGAGAGTGTATGTGAATGAGGTGGAGGGGGAGAGGGGGAGGGGGAGGTCAAGGATGAGATGGAGGGATGGAGTGGAGAGGTATATGAGACAGGGGGGGGGGGTGAGTTGGGAACAGGGCAGTGAAACGGCAGGGGACAGGGCGACACGGAGGCGATTTGTTTGTGGCCACCCCGTGTGGGATTGAGGAGTCTGGCAATAGATAGACAGATAGATAGATGATGATATTTGAATGATTTAAGTAACAGACGAGGAAGGCAAGGTGTTGTAAAATAAATCGCTTAAGAAGAGGCGTTAGGTAACTTCCTTAACCAACTAAAATATGAGCCATAGTTGACTCCCACAGTGTATAAACAGCTTGTCCTTAAAGTAACTGTTATTCTTGGGGAAGATTAGGACTACAAATAAATACCTTGTCTACCTAAAGACTTTCATGTGGTCCATACCCACTGATCAAAACTTTCTTCATTGGTGGTTATTATTTTAGGGAAAAGGTAGGATTTAGAAAAAACTGTCTGTCTTAATAATCCACGTGAAGTTGTTAGGCACTAATCAAATCCTTTCTTCATCTTATTAATCAAAGACTTTCTTCATCTTATTAATCAAAGACTTTCTTCATCTTATTAATCAAGGACTTTCTTCATCTTATTAATCAAGGACTTGCTTCTTCATCTTACTAATCAAAATCTTTCTTCTTCGTATTTCTTAGCAGTGAAAATAACTGAAAAAATGAATCCCAGCCAAATGATCTTTCAATTACACTCTGTCTTTCTTGGTTAATTGTCCTGTCGTTCAGATGGCATACAGCATTCTATATTTCATTTCTGTCATCTCCACACGTTTTATTCGGCATTGGAGAGACTTTTCGCATGGAAGGGTTAGACACAGCCTCCATTATCCATCCATCTAATGTCAGGCACCTTAAACCAGTAAGGGATGGCCACAAACACATCGCTTTCGTGTCACCCTGTCCCTCGCCATTTCATTGTCCTCTTCCCAGCTCACACTCCCTCTCTCATATACCTCTTCACTCCTTCATTAACCTCGTGACTAATTAGGTCCTGTCTTGAGGTGAACAGTGCCATATGGCAGTAGCAAGGAGGCAGGCTCGCTTGACATAAATGTTTTCTGAGTAACAGTATATATTGTTTGGATATTGACTTTGAGCCCTATGATATGCTACTTTTCTCAGATGTGTGTGTGTGTGTGTGTGTGTGTGTGTGTGTGTGTGTGTGTGTGTGTGTGTGTGTGTGTGTGTGTGTGTGTGTGTGTGTGTGTGTGTGTGTGTGTGTGTGTGTGTGTGTGTGTGTGTGTGTGTGTGTGTGTGTGTGTGTGTGTGTGTGTGTGTGTGTGTGTGTGTGTGTGTGTGTGTGTGTGTGTGTGTGTGTGTGTGTGTGTGTGTGTGTGTGTGTGTGTGTGTGTAAGACTGACAATAAAAGTACCCAAACATTCAGATACTGAGATCGTTTTTCATTTTTGGTTGTTAACAGATTTGGGTAAAAAAGACTCTGCCTACAGATTTCTTGGATGGCTAGGGGATGAACCCGGGGCCACTCGGTTGCGGGCCTGTTCTGTTTACAACCACATCACCACCACCTCCTCAGTTCTGTCCTTTCTTGGCTGTTACAACTTAGCAACCTTCTTCAGTCAACCCAAGTCGCACTCCCTCATATACCATTCCCTTTCATATTTACCTCAATTCTCCCGTTCTAAGTGCCTCCATCGCTACTCATCTCAGCCCTTCCACCCATCCAAAACACACTGCCTCATGTACCATTTTATTCCATTCTAAGTCTCTTTATTTATCCCTCTCCCCCCTACCACTCCATTAGCCAACTCCCATACATTAATTAGTTTTATATGTACCAAGTTTGATTTGTCTCCTTTCCTGGTTTTTCTGTCTCCTTTGGGCCAACTTTCCTTCATTCTCCCTTGTAAGATTCCATAATAAGACACCAGCCTGGGAGTCTTGCTGGTTTATTTAGAGAGAGAGAGAGAGAGAGAGAGAGAGAGAGAGAGTCTAACGGTGAGTTACAACCTTAGTAACTTGAGATTTATTTCTCGTTTTTTTCTTCCTTCCTTCTCTTTTTGGTCACATTTTTTCTGTTTGAAAATTACTTAATTTCTTTTCCTCCATTTTTTACTCGATGTCCAGGATATAAATTTTTCTTCCTCTTTTATGTAAAGTAAAATTTAACTGCATCATTGACTGTTCCCTTTATATATATATATATATATATATATATATATATATATATATATATATATATATATATATATATATACACATATATATATTGTTACGGAACAGAGAAAGATAATGTACACTTCAAGTGAGAATACTAAAAATCACTACTGTCCCGTAAAGTTCCAGGTTCAAAACAAAAGAGTTAGGTAAAATTACAAGTTAAAGTTTAATGCCCAAACTAACAACAAAACATTCAGGACTCATAAGGATAATGTAATGGCAAATAAACAGGTTAAATATATGGTTAACTGCAATAGCCTCTATTAACACAAAATTAGCAAGAGTAAATTTATCTAAGTCAGCCCTGATAAAATGAGATACCAGATAATACTCAGTGAATGCCAGATAAATTATTACAGATACAAACTATTATCAAAAATGACTGACATAAAGAACCCCACACGAATTACAAAAACTTCACTAGGCCTACAAATTAAACTTATGCTATACAGTACAAGAAAAAATGCAACAACAGTTATACTCAAATTACACACAGCTGCTAGATGGTTGGAGACTTCTTGAGCACTCACAATAATAATATCTGTACAGGGGAGGACAGAGATGTGAACAAAATGAGGAGCAGATCTAAGTGGCAATGATGCAGAGATTGAGCTCATTATATAGGGGCTAGCAGAGCTTGATACAACTTGTAATAATGACGCGCAAATGAAGCGATGGGGACAAACGGTCGACAATCCCACACTGAATAACAGAAAGGACGACTTACTCTACTATAACGGTAGAAGGGTGGGACTGAGGCAGAACACGCTCGTGATCAAACATGCAGCAACTGTGCGTTAAAATTACACAAAGGATGATGAAATCATAGGCTATGTAACACCTCCCCACAAAGAAAAAAGAAATTTACAAAGGAAATTTCTTATTACTCTAAAACAATCTGTATATGGCATTACAGACCATGCAAAGGTCTTTCCTAATGTTACAAAAAATGATAATCTCCCTAGCACGTTCAGTCATAGGTACTTGCCAGTATCCCCCTAACAAATCAAACTTACTTATGTACCTAGCCTTTCCGATCTTGTCTATGCAATCTTCCACACGAGGAGAGAGGGTAAGTGTCTCTTTTGGTTATCTGATTAACACGTCTGTAGTCGATGCAAAGCCGCTGTGACCCACCTGGCTTAGGGACCAGAGTGACAGGAGAACTCCACTCGCTCTGACAGGGCTCAATCATCTTGTGGTCCAACAGGTAGCCAAGCTCCTTCTCGATGAGAGGAACTTTCACTGGGTTCACACGGTAAGGAGGCAATTTAATTGGCTTTGCGTCTTCAACATCGACATCATGCATAAACACAGTGGTTCTTCCTGGAGTGGCACGGAACACTTGCGGGTACTCCTGCAGTAATGCCGAAAACTCCTGCCTTTCCTTGGGTGGTAGATGAGAAAGCTTAGTCTGGAGATCATTCATGATATCAGGATTCTTCCCCAAACTATCACTCAGGCCCATACTGCATGGGAGAGCTTCACTTGCAGACTCGGGTGGAACAGCTACAGTGCAGACTGGATTATTTTCGTCCCGCCTGTGATATAACTTTAGCATGTTGATGTGACATAGTTGCTTGCTCTTTCTACGATCTGGTGTGGCGATGACATAGCTGACATCACTGAGTTTCTTCTCCACGAAATAAGGGCCACTAAACTTGGCTTGAAGAGGTTGCCCATGAACTGGTAGCAGAATCAAAACCTGATCTCGTGGCTGAAAGTGGCGTAACCTGGACTTCTTATCATACCAAGTCTTCATCTTCTCCTGAGCAGCTCCTAAATTCTCTCTCGCCAGCTGTAAAGCAGTGGACAGCCGTTCTTTGAACTTCATCACATACTCCAGCAGGTTGACGTCATCTTCCTCCGACAGCCAGCATTCCTTGAGTAACTTAAGGGGTCCTCTTACTTCATGGCCAAACAGTAGTTCAAAAGGTGAGAAGCCCAGTGATTCATTTGGAGATTCTCTTGCGGCAAACACAACGAATGGAAGACCTTTATCCCAGTCTGTCTGATGTTCCAAACAGTATTTCTTGAGCATCGATTTGAGTGTTTGATGATATCTCTCCAACGCTCCTTGGGTCTGGGGATGGTAAGCTGAAGACGTGATCTGGGTGATGCCCAACTCTTTCAGAGACTGCTTGAAAACGTTTGACATGAAATTACTTCCCCGGTCTGACTGCACCTCCTTGGGCAGACCAAACTTTGTGAAGAACCCTAGCACCTCCCCAACCACGTTCTTTGCTGAGATATTTCTAAGTGGAATGGCTTCAGGATAACGAGTAGCCATATCAATCAGGGTCAACACATAAGAAAATCCTGAAGAAGTCTTAGGAAGAGGGCCCACAATATCCACCAACACACGGGTGAAAGGCGCCTCAAAAGGAGGAATGGGAACTAGAGGTGCAACCTTTTCGGTTTGATTACACTTCCCCACAACTTGACAGGTGTGACAAGACTTACAATACCAGGAAACATCCCTGAAGATACCTGGCCAGTAGAAGTGTTTCAAAATGCGTGCCACAGTCTTCCTCACTCCAAGGTGTCCTGCCAAACTGGAATCATGAGCCACTCTAATGATATCCTGCCTACAAACAGGAGGGATGACAACTTGATGTACAACCTCCCATTCACAGTCGGCTGATGCTGTTGGGGGTCTCCACTTCCTCATAAGTACTCCTGACTTTACATAATAACAAGTAGAAGCACCAGCTGACTCTTCCTCACTGCAAGCAGAGTTAGCTAGACCTTTCAACTCAGGGTCAGCAACCTGCAACTCAACCAACTCTTGACGAGACAAATTATCAACACTACGGGGTACTGCCTCATCTGGTGAGTGGTCCAAATTAGCAAGAAAAGTGTCAGCTAGGATAACATCATCATCATCATTATCCTCTAAATCACCAGTAACTTTAGCCTTAGCCCTAGTGACAGCACATGCAGGGAACACATCAGGGACATCACAATCCTGGGACACAGCCACTGGCTCACTAGACAACTGAGGAGCTGGACACACTTGACTTCCACCAATATCATTTCCAAGTAAGAAAGTTACACCTGACATTGGGAGTGTCTCAACCAACCCAACCATAACAGAACCATTAACAAAACCAGACTCTAAATTCACTCTGCACAGAGGGACAGAGAAGTAATTATTTCCTACACCTTGTAAGATTACAGTTTCATCAGAGGAATTAACATTAGAGCCTAGAACACTGGTCAGCATAAGGGATTGGCAAGCACCTGTATCACGATATATTTTAACTGATTTCCTGTCATTACTGTCCAGAGGACTGACAAAACCATCAGACAGGAAATTAGCACATGAACTCTTGAGAGTGTCACCCACGTTACTGCTCAAAAGAGGAGCTCCATCATGAGAATTTAAGTTACCCCTCAAAGCAGGTTCAGTTAACTCAGTTAAAGAATTCTGGGAACTCTCAAGAGTGGACACTAGACCAATTGACTGAATATTTAAAGACTCCTTTTTGTTCACATCACGCTGTCTCCTGAAACATTTCTCCGTAGTATGACCAAGCTTACTACAATAAGTACATTTACTTTTCTGAAACCTAGAGGTGAAGCTGGTATTTACTTCCTGAGAAACATCATCTTTCTTCTCTTTCCTGTTACCTGTACTCTGAGTAGAGGCAACGTACTTACTCTCAGCTTTCCCTTTTTCTCTAGAATATCTCTTGTGAGTGAGAACATACTCATCAGCTAAAACTGCAGCATCAGACAAATTATCTATTCTTTTCTCATCAAGATATACAGTAGGCTTACATCTTTACTAATACACCTTTTGAAATCCTCCAGCAAAATCATCTGCTTAAATTTACCAAAATCAGAATCCATATTCTTAGAATTTAACCACTGCTCCAACAAATCTTCTTTGATTTTTGCATACTCAACATGGGATTGCTTATCTTGCTTGTAAGTTGTCCTAAATTTTACTCTATAAGCTTCAGGAACAAGCTCATAGGCCTTAAGAATCAAGCTCTTAACTACATCATAATTATCAGACTGATCCTGAGGCAAAGATGCATAAGTTACTTGAGCTTTACCGGTGAGAACAGTTTGAAGGAGTACTGTCCAATACTCCTTAGGCCAATTAAAACCTGTAGCTACCCTCTCAAACAACTGAAAATACTTTGTTAAATCAGATTCATTAAAAGGAGGGACAAGTTTAACATTTTTAGCCACATCAAAATCATCAGAGCTAGATGATCCAGTTCCACCTTGTTTCATGCGATACTCATGGTCTGCCTGAATCCTAGCAATTTCAACTTGTGCCTCAGCCTCCCTAGTACGGGCCTCCTGCAGGGCTAGCTGTAACTTAGCTAATTCAATCTGCGTTTGCTCATTTGGAGGAGTTACATTAAACAAGCTTTCATTAATCATGTCAACAATCTGATCTTTAGAATGATGAGAGCGAACAACAATTCCCAATTGTTGAGCAACAAGCTTAAGTTAATTCTTTGTTCTGTTTTCTATATCACACACTGTTTGCACATTTGACAAAAAATCTTTGGCTTCATCAAGTGTAGTAATAGTAGCCATCATGAATATATCACAGTCACAAAATATCAAACAATATCCTTATGATAATATCCTGAATATCCTGATGAGAGGTCGCCAAATTTATGTTACGGAACAGAGAAAGATAACGTACACTTTAAGTGAGAATGCTAAAAATCACTACTGTCCGTAAAGTTCCAGGTTCAAAACAAAAGAGTTAGGTAAAATTACAAGTTAAAGTTTAATGCTCAAACTAACAACAAAACATTCAGGACTCATAAGGATAATGTAATGGCAAATAAACAGGTTAAATATATGGTTAACTGCAATAGCCTCTATTAACACAAAATTAGCAAGAGTAAATTTATCTAAGTCAGCCCTGATAAAATGAGATACCAGATAATACTCAGTGAATGCAAGATAAATTATTACAGATACAAACTATTATCAAATGACATAAAGAACCCCACACGAATTACAAAAACTTCACTAGGCCTACAAATTAAACTTATGCTATACAGTACAAGAAAAAATGCAAGAACAGTTATACTCAAATTACACACAGCTGCTAGATGGTTGGAGACTTCTTGAGCACTCACAATAATAATATCTGTACAGGGGAGGACAGAGATGTGAACAAAATGAGGAGCAGATCTAAGTGGCAATGATGCAGAGATTGAGCTCATTATATAGGGGCTAGCAGAGCTTGATACAACTTGTAATAATGACGCGCAAATGAAGCGATGGGGACAAACGGTCGACAATCCCACACTGAATAACAGAAAGGACGACTTACTCTACTATAACGGTAGAAGGGGGGGACTGAGGCAGAACACGCTCGTGATCAAACATGCAGCAACTGTGCGTTAAAATTACACAAAGGATGATGAAATCATAGGCTATGTAACAATATATATATATATATATATATATATATATATATATATATATATATATATATATATATATATATATATATATATATATATATATATATATATATATATATGTTAGCAGTGTGCATAGAATCCTCGTCTTCATCCTCCTCATCCTCATCCACATCCTTCCTCCTTCTCCTCCTTGTGTTAATCCTCATCCTCATCATCATCATCATCATCACAATCTCACCTCCACTCTCCACATTTACATAGGGTAGAAGGGTTCCAGAAACAGGCTCTGCAATGCGAAGAAGCTGCAGAACTATCACGATGAGCGTCTCGTGACACTATCCACACATCCCTTTGTAATGTTGAGCATCTCCTTATAGTCCACGTGATTCTGATAATATTGAACGTGGTGATGCAGAGGGACGCCTTCATGCTGTGCCACTGATATAACCATGAGGATCCACTGCCTGGTTATACAAATGTCCCTCAGCTACTTACCTAGCCCCGAGAAGGAGGATGGTAGACTGCAGACTGATAGTTTAAGTCTGCAGCTCACTGGGTTCACACTTCAGATGAAACTGGGGCTACTACTACTACTACGACTACCACTACAACTTGCACTACTGCAACTTCTACTACTACTACTACTACTACTACTATTACTACTACTACTATTACTACTACTACTACTACTACTACTACTACTAAAATGCGTGGCTTGAAAAACAGTGCCCCTGAAGAATACCATAGTATCCCCGACCACAGGGCAAGCCAAGAACAGCGTAGTGTGCCCACAAATATGCCGACACCCCCACACGGACCCCACGGGGTAGCCGCCACCAGCCATCACCACTCCGGGCAACAGCGACGCATGTCAGCCCGGGCCGTGCGCCCCTGTGACATGCAGCCACCACGCCGCCGCCACCGTAGGAGGCGGACACTACCTTCACGTAGTGGAATTGCTGAGCTAGCTAGGGGTGGAGTTAGAAAACAAACTCCAGACGGCTCCCCTCTGGTAGAGACGATCTATGGTCGCTCCCAAAGTGTTTCGGTAGAGACGATCTGTGGTCGCTCCCAAGGTGTTCCGGTAGAGACGATCTATGGTTGCTCCCAAGGTGTTCCGGTAGAGACGATCTATGGTTGCTCCCAAGGTGTTCCGGTAGAGACGATCTATGGTCGCTCCCAAGGTGCTCCGGTAGAGACGATCTATGGTCGCTCCCAAGGTGTTCAGGTAGAGACGATCTATGGTCGCTCCCAAGGTGTTCCGGTAGACGATCTATGGTCGCTCCCAAGGTGCTCCGGTAGAGACGATCTATGGTCGCTCCCATCCTCGTGAGACGATCTATGGTCGCTCCGAGAGTGTCGTGGTAGAGACGACCTATTGTCGCTCCCTCCCTCGTGAGACGATCTACGGTCGCTCCGAGGGCATGCAGAGTAGAGAGACGTCCCCACGGCAGGAGACTGAAGGCCAGGCTTCCTGTCCCAGAGTGACCCAGACAGGCTTCCCAGCCTCCCCTGGTCTCTGTTCCCTACGCCTGGCTCTAGAGCAGACGCACCTGACGGACCCCAGTGGAAGTCGCTGCCGCAGTCCTCCCCTGTCAGCGCCCCTAGACGCTGGAGACCGCAGCCCACAGTCTCTCTCGGTTCTCCCCAGGACACCCGGGCGTGATCTCTCTACACCCCCCACAATGCCGGGACCTGTCACAGCGGTTCCTGGAGCTATTCGGCCCCAGTCCTGAGGGCCACATGCCGGAGCCAAGTCCGGAAGCCACGGGGAGTCCAGGACACGAGAGGACGCCCTTGCAAGTCGTCCCGTGCCCTCTCGGCACGCCCCGCATTGACGGTGCCCCTAGCCCAGCAGGATCACCGATGACATGTTCCTGCCTATCCCCCTGATGAATACGTGTGATATTGTAATATGAGTGATTTAGGTTAAGTGTGATTCTCCCCTAGTGTAAGTATTGTGCAGTGATTTCATATAGTGAATATTGGGGTAAATCAGATCACAGTGAGAAGTTAAAGGACGAGAATGTGGAACAAGATCTGATTGACTATACATGTGAGTGACATCCCTGTTATATAACTAATAAGCCTGTGCCTATAAAGACATACCCCCAGTACTGTGAAGGAATATTGTGAAAGGAAGCATTAATAGTAATCTATCTTTCCCCCACGCTGTGGAACAAGATCTGATTGACTATACGTGTGAGTGACATCTCTGTTATATAATTAATAAGCCTGTGCCTATAAAGACATACCCCCATTACTGTGAAGGAATATTGTGAAAGGAAGTATTAATAGTATTCTCTCCGTCCCCCACACTACCCATAAAATCTTGTTTACCGCTCGCTATCACTCCCAAATCTCAAGTAAGTGTAAATCAAGGATAAGATCAATTACCAAAGTATTTTGGCTAGTGGAAACCATATAAACTTCACAGCTAATATCTGACGCCTTACAGTATTACCATAACTTTCTCCTAGCCGTCACAAGTCACTCCCCGCACCTCCCCTATCTCCTCCTAGTGAGTCTCAACCCCCTTCCCGCGCCCCCGCGCGCGCGCCTATATTTACTGCATTCCTGATACACTAGGATTGTTTGTGTTGTCATTAGTATCAGAGAAGCAAGTATCCTGTGAGATACACATATCCTAGATAAGGTTTTATATTGCTATATATTGTGCTGTAATATCTGCTGATTTGTCCTGTGTCTGACTGTGGTAATATATGTGTAAAGGTTGTTGCCTAGAGTTTTTGTGTCCTGCCTCTCTTTATTG